>NC_084996.1:30018565-30131065 GCF_963854185.1 Sardina pilchardus
TGTGTAACGTTGTCCAAATGAGTATTGTGTAAGGGATAATCAACGACGCGCCGTGCGTTTATAGGAAAATAATGCACGTTCGAAGTGGTAAGGACCCGACGCCGCAGGCGGAGAGGACTATACACTTCGATAAGTGCATTATTTTCCTATAAACGCACGGCGCGGAGTTGATTATCCCGCTTATACCACTGCTACTATCACTTTCAAATTCATAATTGTGTTATTGCATGTGGATGTTATAGCCTACTATGTAGCCTAGGCTACTTTTTTGCTGACCAATACACAAATCGGTTGGTTGGTGATTGGTAGCATTAATTCCTGCAGGCGCCCCTGATAGCCAGCCTCTGTAACTTGCTAACTTTAAGACCGTTTTGGATAACAACGAGATAGGCTACACTTACTCACGTAACCTTCGGCTGTAGGATAGATTATCGAAACACGTTCTGCACAACATTTCGTTTTGAACTTGTTCCATTAAGTCTTAAGTAGTCAGGCTTTTTAAAACACTGCTAGCTGGTATAAAACGAGTGGAAAAGCCAGACCACAGGCAGCCCTAGGCAAATGATTTCCATGCAAACTGAAAATTGGACGATGAGTTGTGTTGGATTAATCAATTTACAGTTAGCGATTACAGTGGCACCTGAAAATGATGCATTCATTCATCATGTCACGGGCAGACATTTTTGGGGGGGAGGTCTCTGTTTTAACGATTTCCCCCCTTTTAATCCCCCATAAATACCAGTGGCCTAGGTCTAGTGAGGGAAATTAGCTTTATTTGTTATTAAAATATGACGAGGAGGACCCCAACGAATTTCCTTCCACAACATCGGAAATCCTTAAATAAACAGTCTGATAGTCTATGGATAGCGCTGCCATATCCTACTAAACATGCCTTAAACTTCGTCAAACTATTTTATGTCCCGACACGACTGTATGTGGCCTCGACACTTTGCGCACAGTAGCCTGGGCCTAGAGCCTAATGAAAGGGAGCGAGCGACATCTTTAGCCTACTGTCTATGAGCGACAGAGCACAGCAGCCAATTATGAAAAAGACGAATACCGTTAGACCAAGTTAACTTCAAGGATACGCTAGGCTGTCGTGGTCTAGGCTGTCTGTCAATGTTGCAGTTGAGAGAAATAAGAGAATATGGGCTACAATGAACCTATTCTCTCAAGTCAGTCGACAACGAAAGATAGGCTACAATATGATGCAATTGGATCGGTCTTAAATTAAGCAAACGACCGCTACAGGCATCAAGCTTGTGTTTTTTTGTGCTTTCACAGACTGCACGACAAGCTTTCACTGGAAGCAGCATATGCAGCGTGTTTTACGATTTTGATTATGATCACTGCTTCTTCATTACTCACAACACCTGTTCGGCCCTGTTCTGGACTCCCGTTTTAAAAGTAGGTCTAAGGTTATAGTGGTTGTCGTACGTTACTTGACTTAGCCTACATTATAGTGATTGGTAATGCGCCAGTGGCCGTAAACAAAGGTTAACTTAGCCTACGGATAGAAAATAAGAAAAAAAGATGATAATATAACGTAGCTAAGTTAGTTTGCCTGCTAGCTAGCTTAACAGAATCTCCCAATGGGAATTGATGTGATCTATTCACCAGCGCATATAGGCCTACATTAGCCTATCTGACTAAGTAAAGGCCTAGGCTATTACCTCGTTATTCAGTGGAAAGTTGAAAAAATGATAAATCGTGCCTTTCACACGGCCAGATCTTGCAGTTCATTACCGAGTAAACAAACAAAAAAAAAAACAGCTGACAACGGCAAAAACAGCTGTTTAGGTGGGTTTATGATTGAACTGTGTCTGAAATGTTGCGCTGAGTTTACCACAGTGGCGCGCCTGACGTCGAACTCAGAGCTTCATTCTTTTGACGTAATAACTGATCAATCTGGGGGGGTATTCCATCAACCTCGCTAAACAAGGCGGCGCTCAACAGAAATAGCCTGGCTTGAACTAGTGTAGACTTCCACTTGAAGCTAAAGCCGTTCCATTAACTCAAGTTAGCTGCATCTTGCCCTCGTTTATTCAAACGAGGCTAAAATCAGCTTCATGTCTGCTCGTGCACGAGGTAGAAAAGTAGACCAAAATCATAGATTGACGAAAAGAGGATGCATGTCGTAAAATTAAGGCAAACTAGAAGATTTCAGTTCGATTTACAAGCGCCATCTACAGGATTTTCATCGGAAGTAATCAAATTGAACACGAGAGAAAAAAATACAGTAGTTGCCTAAAAAGGAGAATAACGAAATCGTAGGCCTACTGTAAATCGCTAAACAGTAATTATGATGGTTTGAATTGGGACTTTGATTGTCTTCACTCTGAACAAAACGAGTGAATAAGCAGCTATTTAAACTCAAAACAACTTTGGCATAGGCTATTCAACAATAAAGATAACCTACGTTTGTAAATTAAAAGGGTTCCCTCTGAAATATTTTTTCGGTGGTCATAAAATAAATTGGTAGCCTATATATTGTCCTGGGAGTATTGGGAGAAAACCTAGCCTATTGTCTCCCATAAGCATAGTTCTGCCAAAGTGTTTGTGAAATATAATTAGCCTATCTGAAATGCAATATTGGCTTTCAATATGTCATTTCATATTTAATTTCTGTAATACAGTTGGTTTGATATCCGAACTACATGCATAATTAATTAGACTATAGCGGTTTTAATTATTATAGCCTTTACAGAAGGCTATAGGCTGGCTTGCCTTGCATCGTATAGCACAATGACAGCCTGCCTACTGTCACTGAAGCTACTGTATATGACCCTTAATAATGATGCCTTTCATTAAAGAGTAGCCTATAACTAAACATGGCAATATTAATATGTTAACATAGTCTATGTAAATTCATCGCATGGGAACCGAACCCGAGAACACGCAAAACATGCCTCGATTGTTCTCCTATCACGCTGCGCATGACGCCACGAAAGACGTACGTTGCGCAGAGCCGCAAGATTCCTTGGACCACACACATATCAAGTTCAAACAATGTAAGTTGCATAATTTTCAGAAATTCATTTAAACTAGCGGATAGGTAGCCTTAATCAATGCTTGCAACACTGTCGGAAAAAAGTTTCTCCTTCTATTTTTTAAGTTGTAGGCTACAGGTGACGAAAGCACAGGTTGACGGAACCAACGGTTTGGGACTCGTTTTCCGACTGGTGTTTTTTATTTGCAACACAGATTAATTTAGCTCGGCAGTTAGCCTGCCACCGACCAGGTTAGTTCAGAAGCATATGTTACCCCAGCAACTCAGCTGAGATGCCTGTTAGCGGGAGTAATGGAACCGAGCTCTCTCTAAAATTAGCGAGGCTTATCAAAGTTAGCCGCGATTTACGGTTAGCTCGCTTGATGGAATACCCCCTGGCTCTGTTCTAGAATCTTTGGTTTGTTATTGTTTTGGTGCACATCCTGCGCCCCTATCCACGATATTCCGCAGCCAACAATGGGGGTCGCCATGACACCGAGACGGTTTTCTATTTCCGGCGAAGCTGCATCGTATCTGTTTTAACGTGACGGTTTACGGTGCTTAACATATCATAACGCATATAAAAGTCAACTTTTCTATTTTATATCGGTTATATGTGATGCAGTATATACATGCTGAGGGCAGAATTGTCAACATTTCGAACGAAATCTAAGTTGAGGCATAATCTAGTTTGCTATGGAGAACGCACATGTTAACAGAATGAACGGAAGTTGAAAACAGTATCGTAACCATCGCAACGATACATATTTCCGGGTTAAGGAAAGAGGTGGATTGTTGTTAACGTTTGTTTTGAGGATCACAGCCCCTGTGTTGTCTTTTGATATCGGGTTTTTTCACATCGTATTCAGTGGACAGACAGCAAGCTGATCAAGGGGAGAAACATACGATTTGAGATACAAATGAAATCTCGCTAAGATCAAGCAGGATCTCATAGTGCACCTTTAAAGGTTGCGTTCCTAAATAACACGCACGCTATTAATGTTTGAAACTCGTGTTACTTTTCACAGTTCTATGTGCGTAAATTGCCTGTTTGATGTCAGGCCTGTTTAAAAGAAGTCGTGTTTTAATTATCACCATAAGCCTATGTCCGTTGTTTGAATGACAACATGTGTTTTAGGGACTAGCTTGGAATTTGAGAACCAGCGCTGTCCACTGACTTCATTTGATTTTGCATGTTGTGTGTTCACGCTGCACCTCGCTGCGTGCTTCACTCGTATTCAGATGAAACAAATATCTAAGCACAAGGATGCAAACAGCTCGCTTTTCGGCGCCTCCCGCTTTTTTCACGTCGCTTTGAGGGACTTGTGTGAATCATGCAAATCCGAAGAGTTTTTTTTAGAGGGGGGGGGGGGGGTCTGTAGATAATTGAGATGCAGTAAATGAAGAAGAAAACAGTTCTTTCTACTTCGAAGTTGTCCATTGAATTGCATGTGACAAGGGGAACCATCTAATGACATCAAAGAATTCACTGAGGGCAGCGACGGAGAACGGTAGAAGGCTACTTTGCCTATGGATAACCAGATTACGAATACGCACCTTTACGCATGTCCTCCGCTTGCCATGTGGATAAAGTTAAGTTCGTCATGCACACCTCTGGATGGGTTATAAAAGCTGACTCTGCTGATATCATCAATAATAAAATCAGGATTAAGATCAGATCAAACAGCTCTGTGTCTACCGTAACATGTCCAAAAATAGCCTTACGTAGTCTTTTAAGTGTCGGGAGGAGCACATCGGTCTACTGTGGAGCATAACCTAGAATTGTTTTTTAGACTATGCCTACTTAGCCTATTATGGGAAGACAATTACGTGAGTGAGGCTAATTTGTCATGTTATGTTGTTTAGTAGTTGTATTGGAAATCATGGCCTTATTGTAGTAGTTGTTAATTTATGTCAACATGGTTTGAATTGTAGCAATGTGGCTATAATCGCGATTAGCATAATTTTGGTTAAGCCCTTATCATTTTTTGCATTTAGATTACCAACCAACTATATCCTCTTTTTTTATTGGCCAACTATGTTTGGATTAGATGTAGCTGGCAGTGCAGCAACCTGCCTTGACAAAAAAAAAAACTTGTAGGAGTGTATATGGGACTTGCATAAAGAATAGCTTTAGTATAGAATATAGAACACAATAAAGCAATGTTGAGAAGAAGTCTTATAGAGGAGCTGGTTGGACATTAGCTTATATAAAAAAATAGTATTCCCATCATTTGTTTGTACTTGGCAGTAATTGTTTTGTCTATATTATTAGTGGTGTGCCAATATTTCACTGAAACCTTAGAATGTGTAGGCATGGGCTAATAGGCTATGTAGGCCTAAACAGCAAGTTTAGGGGGATTTTGCAATTTGCAAAAATCATTTTGGACAAAACAAAAAAAGGTTGCACTGGGTGTTCTTTCAAGATTTCAGTGCCCAAACATTACTACAATGGCTTTTTTTCGGCATACACTGCATGCTCAAGGTGCAATAGTTTGCCAAGATGATGATGATGGTACAGCAACTTTGACTCAGAGTAGCCTAAAGGTACTGAACATCATGACCCCCCTACATTCACCGTAGTGACCATATATAGGCCTTCCTCCAAGATGCTCGATACCCATAATGCACCACCCCACGGCCACCGTCGCCACACTGCGCACCTAAGCACACCTACCCCCCCCCCCCCCCCCCCCCCCCCCGCTCCGAGGCTCTCTCTTTTTTGACCACATGTGTGTTTGCATCCCTGTAAGCATTTAGATTGATTGAAATTCTTCTGTTCTGGAAAGTTACGTTTCAAAATAAAGAGCATGTTTGAGACTGGCAGTCCGATTTTTTTTTTTTTTTCCCATTCTCTGGTTCAAAAGATCTCACGGGCCAGATGTTTTTTGCTTGCGGGCCGCATCTGGCCCGCGGGCCGCCTATTGCCGACCACTGCTATAAGGGTTTGCTTATTACTGACTCGAGAGTTGACAGAGGATGCATGTCATCGATAAGGGGTCATCCCTATGTTCCCCGGGTCCTACGTTCCCCAGTTTTTCCAAAAAGAGTCCTATGTTCCTTGGTCGCAATACATACTTTTTTGGAGAAGTGGGGAACATAGAACCCTTTTCAAAATGTAAGACAAAAAGGGTCCTATGTTCCCCGGTCCCATACAAAGTGGGGAATATAGGACCCGGGGAACATAGGTACGCTCCCATCGATACCTAGTAATCAATTTATTCAGCTCTGCCTGGCTTATTGGCTGCACTGCAGTCCGTGTGAAGTATAAGTTTGGTTGCTTGCATGGAGAGGCACCTTCAGCATTAGGGCTGGGGTCTTAAGCTACTAGCGTTGTCGAAGCGTGTTGGACTTTTATTTTGACAAGCTTTCGTCGTTTTGTCTTCCACATTCATGAAAGTGTTGGTATGAATGTTGAGTCATGTTTCATGAATGCTTCATGTGCAGTTCATGACAGCTGATATGAACGTGTTATGAATGAACCCGTCAAGTAAAGTATTACCGGGTCTTTGAACCTGCACATAGTTTACAACTCACCACTACATTTCTGTCTCTAATTTCGATGAGCAAAAAGTAATGTCCATATTTCCAGGAGAAAAAGCTCAGCCTATCCTCAGGCCATGATGTGGTTTAAAGAGACCCTATGCAACTTTCTGCAGGAGACGATCGCTCCTTGTTTACATCTGGAAGTCTGAGACGAAGAACCACGCTTGCAATTTATATATTTAATTATTCCACTGCTCGGTTGAGTTCCCCATTGTCCTGCGTTCTATAAGGGTGTGCATTAACTTTAGATATACGCACGGCTATGAAGTAGTTCCAATTTGTTGGCCGTATCACACTTCAATATTAATTCGCCAAACTTGTTGTGAAGTTTAAATGCACTGTCACGTTACATAGAAGCTGTAAAATACAGACGTTCAGATCATAGTAACGTTTAGCATATGACAGAGGTGTCATTTAGCTAGTTAGGTGACAGTAGGCTAAGAAATAGCAATCTTTCAAAGTTAACGTTCATCAGAATCTTGGGATATGCCAGCTTGACAACGGGAGATTAGAACTAACGACTGGCTTTTGGCCATAGCAACCATCCATTTAGAACTAGTAACCGCAGTTTGAGAAATTAGCTGAAATGTGTCTGGGAAAAGTAGTTCTACAAACAATACAGTTCTAGCGATTAAAACATTTAAATTAGCACCGTAAACGAGCACAACCCAAGTGGCAACAGTGGAATAAGCGGGATAATGGACTTCACGCCGTGCGGTTATTCAAAGTTAATGCACTTTTCTAGACGGAACGTCCCTCCGCTTCGCATCGGGCCGTATCACCGTCTAGAACGTGCATTAACTTTGAATAACCGCACGGCGTGTCGTCCATTATCCCGTACATATAGCTTATACATATAAATATACACGCTAAAGCTGTCGGGGAGGCTCTGCAGAGAAAATGCAAGCATAAAACGAGCGAAAACAAAAAACGAAACCGAAACCAGAGATGAAATCGCCAATCCTGCATAGTTACTCTTTAATGCTCATTGATTGATTCTTGACTTCTTGTCTGCAAGTGTTCATTTTTCACAAAAGAGAGTAATGTGAGTAACAAATTCATTTAAATTTCAGTAATTGTAATTGCGTTACTTGATTAAAAAAAGATACTTAGTTACATGCTCGTTACCGCTAAAAGTAGTGGAATTACATTAATGCGTTACTTTGTAACGAGTTACTCCCAACACTGCCGTGGACAACAACCTTGTGGGCATTGGCTATGCTGTGCACATTGCCCACAATGCGATCAGGCATGAAAACGGGTCAGGGGTGAAAAAGGTGAGAAGGCCGCGCGGACGGGCGCTTAAACAGACGGACGGACACTGTAGGGCGCCTGCGAATATAATGAATATACATGCCAACCTGTCACTTAATCTAAGGTTTACAATTAAGGTGGTAAGGGCACCAACATGGCTTAATGTATTCTTCCATCATGATTGACAGACAAGATTTTTTGGGGGGGCAAAGACACCAAACTAAGAGTTTTCTACCATTATTGAAACATACCATCAACCTGAAATGCAATTTGCGATTGCAGACAGAGCATGCCAGAAAAAAATATGTTTGATTTAGAATCAAAGTTTCCCTTTTCCAATTTCACAGTAGCCAAATTAGTTGAGTGGATGTAATAATAAACCAAGTACAGGTTCTGAAAAAATATTGAATTAAAGAAGTTAACAATAACAAAAACACTACACATTTTTACATAGTGATTATATTTTCCTTTTTTTCGCTTGGATCACCAGTGTCTCCATGGACCGCTTTCTTTGTGTTGCCACATGTTTCAGCCTTGCCCACTTCTCTCCTTCAGCAGTCTGTTTCTTGGCCTGCTGAGCACTGCCAGTCGCTTCAGAGCCATACTTGCTCTGCTGCTGCTGCTGTTCCATCTTCTTCAACTTCTGCTGGTGCTTATACGTGGCTGCTGCAGAGTTAATGTTCTTGCACACTTGTCTGTCCACCTCCCCAAACTTCACGTCCTCCCTTCTAAATAGCTGCATGGCTGTCTTCTCCCTGGACTGCAGGGTGTACTTGACTGTCTGGATCGCATTAAATGTTCCTACATTCATGTTGCCACTCCTTTGGTCAATCACATCATTCATTAGACTAAAGGAAGACTCAACTCTTGGTCCATGAAAGATGGAGAGGCAACATTTGACCAGCGCACTCAGGGAGGGGTACTTATCTGGCTTGTCAAAGACATGACCCCACCATTCCACGATGCTCTCACCCTCCTTGAAACTGGGGATGGTCAGGTCAACATTGAACCGCACAAGTTCTCTCTGGGTGTCCTGGTCTGCTGGCAAAAGGTGCTTCAGTCATAGACAGTGACGGACTGGGATAAAAAAAACGGCCATGGCATTTGCACCCACAAGTGGCCCAACTCGCAGATACAACGCACCGAAACAGCAGTGGGCTATTTGTGATAGCCCCAATGATGGTGCAGAATCAGATAAACTCCCATATTTTAAACAACTGCATAAGAAAATTGTCATAACAATGCACAAATAAACAATGATGAATAGATTGTTAGAGCCAGCCGCTCCATAATAAAAACATTTGTCTTACCGTCATGAAGACAACAAATTAGCTAGCTGAGGTTGCAGCAGTAACGTTAGCTTGACAGAAACAATCCAATTTCGCCCATTTCCCCCGCAGACACCAGTGCTTTCTTAATTTCTCTCTCTTTTTCTTTGCTCCCCCCTTCTGTCGCTTAGTGCCTCTATTCATTTTTCTTACCAGTTTAAAACATAATAAACTCCACCACCAATCTAATGAATGACTTAACTTGACCACCACTAGTCCAACTTTCAACACAGGAACGCGCAGACAAGATTTGCTCATTCTTCCCAGAAGGCATTGCTTTATTTTCATTTTCTAAAACAATAAAATACAAAATACCAGTAGATTTGTTTATTTCAAACCATGTTTTTTTTTTTTTTTTTTTTTAAATCGTAACAAGACATTTCCCTACAAAATTAAAATAGGCTGATGTAAAACTTGAAATATACCATAGGTATATGTCGCATTTAAATACCAATCGGGTTAAAAACATACTGAATTACAATTTGAACGATTTTAAGAGAATCGAAACTTAGTAGTGAAAAGGGAGGGCCTGCATGCGGTAATCATTCAGCTACGAAACGACTTTTGAATGGGCCGAGTCAGTGCTAATGTGGGCCGCAACAAATTGGCGTGCTCGACCGGCCGACAAATTTGCGCGGCCCTTCTGGCATCTGCCCAAATGCCAGACCGTCCAGTCCGTCCCTGGTCATAGATGCCTGTAGACAGGCAGATCCTTTGCCTTAAATTAGAAGATTAATGAAGGCAAATAGATAGATAGTAGATAGATAGATAAATAGTAGGGTACTTAATTACTTTATAATAGATACTTTATTCATCCCCAAGGGGATACGTTTTGTGAGACGTTCTGCTTATACGCTCATGCTTGAACATTGTTTCATACAGATGCATATGTTTTTGATTGTTTATACTATGTCCAGTGCGTTACACATTTGGGTGCCTGTCCGGAGAGGATGCGCGCGGACAATGGGACAGAAAATGGACATGTAGCCAACATGCAGGTCTTTCTAAGGAGGAACCACGCAGACACTTTTTCCAAAGAGAATAGCTTCATTTATGGGCAGTTGGGCACAGTACAGGGAATCAAAGCATTGAATCCTGGAGGGGCATCCTGAGAAAGAAGTGTTCAGTTCTGGATGAACTTGTTCAAATCCCTTCAAGATGATGGCCACTTCACTGGAGACTTCTTGATAAAAATTTGATCCAGTTCTGTTTCCTCAACCTTGTGCAGGTAGGCTATCGCAATATGATTAAGTTAAGGAGTGGACCTTTGATTAACTGAAAATGACATGCTAAATTAATATGAAAATGCATCTGCATATGAATATTTGCATATCTCGTGGCGTCTTATAGAACTTGCAATCTGCCACCTTATTGCTGGAGCTTTACCTAAACATTCTAAAACGGATAGTTCTGGTCCTTGATTATGATTGGCTGAATTCGATACCGTTGTTTATTCCAGCATAACCTCACACCTTGACCGCATTTCGTCCTATAGTAACGTGCTACCACAACTAGCACAAAAATTAGAGTGGCTGCGTCTCGTTGTTGCATGGCAACCATTCATATGGAGGGAATATACTGTATTTCTTGGCAGAAGAATGACCGTTACACGCTTCGCGTCGTGCCTAACAACGCTCCTTAGCTGTTCTAATATTATACAGTATTAACCTGAAAGGCTGTGGTTTATTTAAGCGATAAACCCAGAGAGGCTGCATGGTTTATACTGCCTATTTTAGAACAGCTAAGGGCCGATGTTAGGCTCCGCTTTATCCCTCTGTGGTATGGGAATAAACAACGGCATCGAACGCAATTCAGCCAATCATATTCAAGGACTATCCATTTTAGAAAACATCATAACCACATTAACCTGATGGTCAGGACCACTAACACAATACAGCACTTTGGCTGCGTTCAGACTGCCAGCCAAAATCCGATTTTTAGCCCATTCAGATTTGAATTGGATGTCACTTTTGAAGTCTGAACAGTGACAGATCACATGAAATCCGATTTTTGCAAAACGGATCCAAACCACATCCAGGAGGTAGTTTCATATCACATTCGTATCGGATATGGACATATGTGTCTCAGTCTGTACCAGTGGCGGCTGGTGGTTATAAAAATAAGGGAGGAAGGAAGGTGCACTTGATCGGTGTTAGTGGCAAATGTGAGGTTGTGATGGTGTTGGTGGCATATGTGAACAATAGAGTATGTAGGCCGCCTACCCAGACATTTAAACCACCGTTATGCACTTGAGCAAGGCACTTAACCTCAAATTGCTCCAGGGACAATGATCTTTGTTATATAATTGACATATGTAAGTCACTTTGGGTAAAAGTGTCTGCTAAATTAATAAATACAAATGTTAACACTTGGAGGTCCGGGGCCTTTTCAGGCACTTTGAGGCAGCTAGCTATACCTTGAGATTTTTAAGTTTTTCATCTAGCTAAAAACATCTATGCAAAAGTGGCACATATGGTTATATTCAAGAGATCCTCCAAAATAATTATATGAGAGTAAAGTGGATGCAATGAAATTACTTTTTATAATAATTCAGTGTAAACACAACTATTTAAAAAACAATTTTCAAAGGTTAAAGGTCAAAGGTATAAAAATACACTATAAATATATATTGAGCTAAGACTTTTGAAGTTTAAACCTTGAAAACAATGGTGTTGGCTCCATATAAGTAAAAAGAACATTTAAAAATGTTATGTAGTTTTACTACAAATTGGAAAAAAGTCAGACTAATGGGTCACTTAGTGCGTGTCTCTTTCAAATGCAAATTACTGTAAGTTGAATGGGCTTTTTGGATGGGCCTGCTGCAGGTGAGAGGACTGAAATCCTAGGGTTTTCTTTTATTGTTTTTACAAAGTGCCATTGATACATTCTCTTTTAACTAGTTGATTAAAGGTTTATGGTGTCACTTATATGTTTCTATCTAGGACAAAAAACTAGCAAAGATTGACATGTGTGTTTGGAACAGTTTTTCAAATCCCCAGGGAGGGATTTAGACTCCAGAGGGTTAATCAATCTAGTTCTGGGAAGTCAGGAAAAATATACGTTTTGGATATTGCCGAAATGAGATCGTTTTGTATGGTTTTAGACATGCCTGTAAATAGTGACGAATTGTTGTCTGAATCAGCCCCCTCGTCATGCCCCCTGAAAGACAGTCTTGCATGCCCAGATAGGCAGTAGCATTAATCAAACGCTTCAAAGTCTCCCTGTTCTGGCGCACCTTTGCATTATGCTGTGCAGTCTGCAACCGCACACCTTCGTCCATAACCTGATAAATTGGCATTGTGCCCAGCAATGCCAATCGGATTACAGCTTCAATGTGCTCATCACACAAATCGTGGCGTTTTGTTACCCTATCCAAATTTCCAAATTGGCGTTTTGTTGCCCTATCCTGGCTATCCAAATATCCAAATGGTCAGTAAATCCCTGAACTGACCACGTTCGTGACTTCCCCATTAGCAGGCAAGGCCAGCAGTATAGCCGACTGTTTTCTGTGCTACCAGTTAGCCACGAGTATTTGTCATACCATGTAGCACTCACTACACTAGATTTAGCATTACCATCTTTTTTTGGAATATGGATTTTTGGAACTGGTCTTCCTGCTGCTTTGATCCTAACCTTTGCACTGTAATTGAATGTGTAAAATGGTTTGTTCAGTAAAAACATGGACAGCGTCCTCTGATGCCATTGTAGTCTTTATTTCACGAGCAATTAGCAACGTAAAACAAGCCTCCCGTCCAACACAATATTCTTCTCGATGTGGACGCAGGCAGATCACGGTCTTGCACGGTGTAATCCAGAGGAGCTAGCTGCTTATTGGTTCACCGTTGGCGCTAAATTCCAGAGCCTCTGGCTAGACCCGCCCACTCCAACGGAGGAGCTTCCTCCCTTGCCCATTGAAAACGACGGGGTTCACGAGCCGCTGGGGTCTGAGAAGTTTATAATGGACTTCAATGAGGGGTTTGAGGAGGAAGCTCCTCCGTACAGTAATTTTGAATTGCGATAGGGGGTGCTGTTGGCATTTTGACCTAGGAGAACGATTTTAGCTCATTCAACGTGTCCAAATAGTAATATTAAGAATAATTTATCAGATAAATTAAAAAAAAAAAAAAATCTCTGAAGTTTTAGGGAGGTTGTTCCTCCCTTTCCTCAATGGAGGAGCCTCCTCTGGTCTGTACAGCACCCAACACTCCGTGACGTGACCTTACGTGCTTTACGCGTGTGACCGCCCACCTGTTTTGAGTTGTGGAGCAACGTTATGGCTATGTCTTTTGACCATGTTATATTAAAATTTGACTTAACAATACTCAATGCTAAATAGTGCATTATACAGTCTCTGCTCTGTTTCTATGGAAGTTGCAAAAATCCACGTTCTATTAAATGCTGTTAAATAATTAAATAGCCTTCAGGCTACATGCCACCTCAAGGGCCCATCACATCACACGCGGCATGCGCTATGAAACCCATTACTTTCAATGGGTTGAGAGCGCAAGAACTGGTCTGCCGCTGCGCAGTATAGCGGCATTTTTGCCGCTCTTGCGCTACCGCGGTCAAAGTTGAAATATGTTGAACTTTGACCACGGCGCGCTGTAAGTCAATGGTCTTTTGTGCAGAACCCAGCGGTAACCACAATAACAATCGTCAACCAAGAGTATTCTAGCGGTGGGCGCAGCGCATGCCGCCTGTAATGTGATGGGGCCTTCAAATGCAATAATGCAATGACGTACTGCATATTCTTCCAGACAGAATGGCCTACGTACACAAGCGAAATAACGAACTTCTGCATTCGAAATTCGGCAGAGCGGCTTCTGGTGTGTCGCCTAGTTATATAGCAAGCGTTTGTTCCTGAACTTCCTGTCATCTGTCAACATGAGTGTTAGTAAAAGAACATTTAAAATATCTTAAAATTGTAAATGGTTCAAAGGAACACTGCTGTGTGCCACTTTATTCGGCTTCAGGCGTTACAATAGTACAATTAGTTTCCACTCCTTCCTGAAAAATGGAAGTCTTCAAGCAAAATGGATGCATCAAGTGCGAAGGACGGGGTTTACCATAACCCAGCACACTAAAGTTTGCAGTCGGCACTTTAATCCACATGACCTTCGGATATCTGAGAAAGGAAGGCGTACTTTGGTAGCAGATGCTGTCCCTTCCTTGTTCGAGTGGAAGAGTTATTCGTTGAAGGAACGACCCAGTGTTTGGGAGCGACGGGCAAGACCGCCGAGCCCGTAGGCTAATATCATTGAACCAGCAGCGGAGCCTATCGCCATCCCTATGGTCATGGAACATGATTACGAAGTGTCTCCTACTGTGTGTGTGGATAGGCAATATTATGAGCAACTGAAAAAAGAAGTCAATGCGCTTCATCAGCAACTGCAAATAAGCCATCTGCCCAAGTTTGGACTGCAACGGTTTGCCTCTTCTCCAGATGACATACGATTTTACACCAGGTAAGACAACTAGCATATCATAACATAGCTATCTATAGCCTTCAGCAATAGTCAAACTTGAACTGGTTTTACGGATCTCGATGGGATCCTGTTAACTGGGGATAATCAATTAACTCTTTAACCGCCCGAGGCACCGTACGGCGACAAGCAATATCACTGATTAAAACAGATGGTAGATCCGAGTAGGGTGACTAATCGCCTTTGTACTCTCCACCACTAGTTGGCAGACATCCAGAGCTTCGATTCAAGCCCCAACTTGAGTAAAAAAGTGTTCAGGAAGGACCTGTATTACTTACGGAAGCCCTGAACCGCAAGTGAAGAAAAAAAAATTGAGATGCTATCTTGTTATTTCGAGATAATACACATATGTAAAAAAAAATAAGATTTTTTTTTTTTTCCTTCAGATATTATCTCGTTATTTCGAGATTATCTCGTTATTTCGAGATAACACACTTAGGTAAAAAAAAAATATATTTTTTTTTACTTTCTGATATTATCTCGTTATTTCAAGATACTAAGTCGTTATTTCGAGATATTTCGTTATTTTGAGATATTATCTCGTTATTTCGAGATAATATCACGTTATTTCAAGATAAAAGTAACATCTCAAAATAATGAGATAATATCTCAAAATAACGAGATAATATCTCGAAATAACAAGATAATATCTCGAAATAACGACTTAGTATCTCGAAATAACGAGATAATATCTGAAAGTAAAAAAATATATATATATATTATTTTTATTTTTTTTACCCAAGTGTGTTATCTCGAAATAACGAGATAGTATCTCGTAATTACGAGATAGTATCTCGAAATAACGAGATAATATCTGAAGGGGAAAAAAAAGAAAATCTTATTTTTTTTTTACATATGTGTTTTATCTCGAAATTATGAGATATTATCTTGAAATAACGAGATATGATCTCGAAATAACAAGATAGCATCTCAAAAAAATTTTTCTTCACTTGCGGTTCAGGGCTTCCGTAATTACTCGCGAGAAACACAAGAAGAAAACGCATTTACTGTTTTTAACGTGGAAGTGAAATGCGCGATCGCGTTGCAAAAATTGAAGCAGAAAAACGGCAAATGTTTTTTAAAAAAAGTCGTGTGTTGAAGTCTTGGGTCTGTAAGTCACCTACTCTGATTCTGAAGGAGAAAATCTGCCTTTTGGAGATTATGATCAGTCGTCCATTGGCAGTGACAGTCAAGATGCGTCTGTGAATGGAGACGCGTCTTTGCGTGTGTACATCAGTGTTTACCTGCAGCAATGTTGACCAAAGGGTTCAAATAAGCATGGTGTGGTCGGTGCCAGTGATAATCATGATGATAGTGTCTGTAATTGACACGGTACAGACAGCAGGACTAGTAAAAATAGGGCTCTGAAGAACTACAAAGTCATCCGCGATAGGAACTGATTTGACCAGGCTACTTTATTGTATAGTAACATAGGGATTGTGGTAATACTAATAGTTTACTATTGTTGGTTTACATTTGGATGTGGTCCTGTTTGTTTGTTATGTCGGAGAAATGACAAAAATCAAAGTAAAACTGCTCAAATGTGTTCAACAGCCAGTATTTACTGAAATGTGCATAATCTGACGCTATTGCCATCCTGTGACGTCATAATATGCAAATTAGATGAGTACCTTTACTCCCTTCATAAACTTTAGTTCATACTCAATGATTTTCACATTTACAGTAGGACTTTATCTCTGACCACTTTCAAGCCATGGCCTTGACATTTTTTATGCAAAAATCCAAAAAAAACCCAGGCGGTTAGAGGGTTAACACGTCATCACGAGCAGGCAGTTTTACCTGCAGATGTGACTCCGATTCTAGAAATGGTAACGTGATACGCTGAGCCAATTGAACCTACTTCTGTGCAATGAAGACGTGAGTTTCCACGAAAAGGTCCCCTTGATTTGTGTCCATGACAAATAAATCGATATAGGCCTGACTAAACCTCTCTTTTTTTTTGACTGTCCTTAAACAAAAGGCAACATGAGCCTTTGACAAAAAACCCTGCTGAAGATTTGAACTTGTGCCTCATCGATAGCGTGCATATCAGGAGACTGACGCGGGATCAACACACTACCTGGTAATTACAAACTTGTTGTGATTACATAGACACTTCCGTCATAGGCAACGTTGCCATGTTAATTTGGGATCGAAAGCTTTCACAGAGATAGATACAGGCTACACGTTTCCCGCAAATGCAACAATTGCAACGTTCCATTGCATTATAGGGAGGGAAAGTAATCTCATCGCCATCTAGTGGTTGCGTTCCTAGAGGCTAGCGGGAGGAGATGGGATTTTCTTTTAGAAAAAATATATCTCGGCCCACGATGGGAAGTTAGTTAAATGCCTTCAATATGCATGTAGGTCAGCTCTATTGCTTCGAGTGGTCATACTTTGTTTTTTAGGATCAGTTTAATTGTTTTGAGTTTGTTTGTAACATGGTGATAACGAACTACAGTAGCTAGCTACAGTAGCATTTGACGTCACCAGTTTGGGCGCTTCATCTCCAACTGATCAAAACGGCAATTTGCTTAACTGGCTTATCATATTTTTGTAATAACAGAGAGCGATGTAAACCGCGTGGTAATTACCTTTATGTTGGGATAACTTGTGTTGTGCTCCTACTCACACGAGCTGGCAGTAAGTGTGATTGTCTACTAACTAACCAACTAGCTAACAGGCTAATAAATAAACCATGCTAGGTGAGTAACGTCGTGGAAGGGTGTCACGTCACTTGAAGTTGTAGTCCATTTATGAAATGAAACGAGCAATTACGGTTTTTTAAAATAAGGCGAAATAGGGTCTGATATTTTCACAGTTAGTAGATTATTACAGTATGCAGACTGAAAAATATTTTTGGTGGATAAGATCGCTGGTATAGCTGCGTAGTATTTTTTTGAAAAGTCGGTCTATGGGACTTAACATTGGAGCTGCTCTTCGATAGGAACGCAACCACTTGGGGCGCTGGTTTTCACTTTCCCTCCCTGTAACTCTTCCAAAGACGAAATCAAGTGCCGAAAAATTTGCCTCGCTGTAGGTGTAATGACATCACTTCTCAGGACCAAGGAGGAAGCTGGAAGTGGTCGAAGGAAATTCGTGAAGCATCCGCACGCTGTTGGAAAATATCAATTGATTATCTGAATAGGGAAAGTTTCAGTTCAAAGTAAAGTCAATATCCATAGTAGGTTGATAAACCTACAGTATAAGCTGTTTCATGAGAATGCCTAACTCGTTTTCTTATGACATTCGTTTAGTCCCTAGGATTAATGGACTAATGAGCTGAACTTTATCTGTGCTAAATCCCCGGGCACACAAGTCACGTAACAACAGGTTTCTTTTCTAACGTTATCCCTAGCTTCACAATTAATACACTCAAATTGTGTGCTTTCTCCGCCTTTTTCATGGACCTGTGACACTGTGCTCTGACGACTACCTCTCCTGACACCTGACCTTTATTAGACACTGAGAAAAGCAGAATCAATAAAAACATATTTAACATAGTACAATTATCACAAATAAGTAAAATAATCCATCAGTTAGATTCTTGGTCTAGCAAAGATGCTACTAGCCGCTAACAAGAACAACGTAGTTACTTACACTCATAATTGTGGATGAAAGATGAAATGTAACATTTAAATCCTTTATAGCTCCTCTTGGAGCCTGGAGCCGTTGCACAGGACTCAACAATCCTGTGTACATCACCGTCATTCAAACTTGGAAGGTCTTGGAGACATCGGGTGATATTAAAGGGATAGTTCGGGTTTTAAGACACGAAGTTATATGGGTTCCCTGTCAGCAACGTTGTGCATCAGCACTGACTTACCCCCCGACAGCGTCCTGTGAGCCGAGATCCAGCCGATTTTTGATCGTTTTTGATGCTGAAGAAAGTAGTCCGGCAAGTTTCTGGGGTCACGAAAGTAAAGTGTTTTTCTTCTCAAAACCATATGCGTTCAAAAGAGTGATATATTTGCACCACAAAAACGTTGGCCAGTTGTCAGTAGCGCGCAGTGATAGGAATCGAGAAAAATAGTGCAGTGATAACGAGGTTTGAATTTTTCCTGGACAACGTTTTTGTGGTGCAAATATATCACTCTTTTGAACACGTATGGTTTTGAGAAGAAAAACACTTTACTTTCGTGACCCCAGAAACTTGCCAGACTACTTTCTTCAGCATCAAAAACCGGCTGGATCTCGGCTCACAGGACGCTGTCGGGGGGTAAGTCATTGCTGATGCACAACGTTGCTGACAGGGAACCCATATAACTTAGTGTCTTAAAACCCGAACTATCCCTTTAATACAGGCCATTGTTGATGAGACTAGAGAGACGCCAGCTCTGTTGCTGATAGATGGACCGGAAGCCGCTCTACCGAATTTTGAACAACGCGGAAGTTCGTTATTTCACTTGTGCACGTAGTGCATTGGATGAAGTGGTACGCACATGGAACACCCACAAGATCCGACGAAGGCTTGGTCAAGATGTGCATGGGGGTCATCCAGTCCTCATGCAGTCTTTGCAATCCGCAACACTCAGGGTTTTGGCATGGCATAAGTAGGCTGTCTGGTTTTGAGTCAAACTTCGTGATTTTATACACTTACAAGTAATGGCCAGGTTAATTTATGCATTACATTACAGTTTTTTTTTTGCCATGTTCATTATGAACTTTAAGAGACCCTATGCAACTTTTTCATAGTCATAAAATCGCTTAGAAATCGTTGTTTTGCTTGACTGACCAGTTTTATCGAAAACAGTCACATTTCCCGCCCCTAGTGTCCCTATCCGCTATTACAACCTTGCAACCAGGGCTCGACATTAACGGTAGCCCAGTAGCCCCGGGCAACCAAATTATGACAAGTGGCAACCAATTCCTCACTCCTGGTTGCCCCTGTGGCAACCACAACATTGCCCCATTTTTCCTGTGGTTTGATTATTATTTTCATTGTTTGGTATAATTATCAGTACATGGGCCACACATACATTTCAGCATTTCCCACATGTGGTGGGCAACGTAAACTTAATTTTCTGACTCGGGATGGCCCGGCAAATCAACGCAGCTACTAGTAAACAAATTAAACTTTTTTCAAGTAGGCATAAAGATTAGTGTTGCACGGTTCACCGATACTACAAACTAAAAATGTCACAATGGCTAATGTTAGCCTACTTTACGATACTTTTAAGAATGACCGTGTTCTTCTGAAGTAGCCTAACATGGGTGTGCGCAAGGCACCCCCTAGAAGCTAGCCTGTGGCTGTGCGTCTTTTTTCCCCTCACACACACGTATGCGCAGCAGTGCCATAAACAGCGAAACATGGCTGCTAGTTTAAGTGATGCTAGTGTAACACATAATAATAGGCTAATATCAAGTTGATATGCTCTCTTGCATCTCTCAAATTTCTGTTGCTAACCTGTCTAGGGTATCCGCCGTTCATTCCGACATACCAGCACTCCGACATTGACGTCCAATTGTCGTAGTGGAGACATGTCTCCTTATGGGGAAAAGTCCCACCACTCCGACATTTTTTTTTTTTTTCATGGTCGCGGTATTTAACTTTTTTTTCAAACAAGTGCCATTCCGACATGAGGTATAATTAGGCTATTCATGTTACAGTTATTATTTTGCTGTCACTTCGTCTGTTTTATGGCCTAGAAGGTTGTATTTGGTATCTGTGGATAGCTCTAGCTCTCCTCTTTTACAGTAGCCTATCTGACATGCAAGCCATATATTTTTGACCACGGTTTCACGAGTAAATCAAACGAAAGTAGCGGTAGCCGAAGCTTGACATTCTTATTTGTTTGTCACTTCGTCTGTTTTTATAACACAAAAGGATCGATGTGTTTGGTATCAATGGAAAGCTCTGTTTCTCCTCTTTCATTTGATATGCGTGTCATGTTTGTGTGATGCCTGGTCCCGGAGTAATTCAAGCGAGAGCAGTGGCTGCGTGGGTGAACGCAGAGCAATAGACCAGGGGCCTCATTTATAAAACTTTGCGCAGGATGTACACCAGAAGATGGCGTGCGCACAAAACTCAGAAAGTGCGTGCGCACATAAATATTCTGATTTATAAAACCGTGCGCACGCACGTTCCACGCCAATTTCCCTTTATAAATCAAGCTCTACTCTAAATTTGCGGCACCTGTGCGTACCTCAAGACACACCCATAATTGCCTATAAATATTCAGCGAAACGCCCTTAATGAATATTGATGTCTGTGGACAACATGCCGAAAGCAGCGGGAAAGACAAAAAAGCAACTTCATTGACTGTTTGTGGGTTCATAAATGACGTAAGAAGCCACCGTTTCACTGTCACCTACAACATAACTTGAATGAGTAAAGGGTTGAATGTTTAGAAATGGTTGAAAAATTGTTACAAATTATTTTAGGATTTACACAGGATTTAAATACGATTCACCCGCACCTACAGTAGAAGCCACCATCGCACACAGCTCCAGTATTCAGTCTGCGCCCAGCGCTGCTACAGTATGTCTCAATATGAATCAGGCCACCGGGCGACAACATTTGTGAGCAACATGTCCGTGTCACTTATATAACTTGGACATTGAGGGAATAAAAATGCTTCCTGTTAACAAAGGCACATTTATTTTCACTTGGTGCAATAGCAATATGATTGATCACACGGATCACATTTGGGAAATTAAATTAGACTTTGCTGCGTTTTTATTTGCTTGTTCACCGTGTAAGGAAAGTTGATGTAGTTTGGTGATAAAGCAATTACACCTCCTAACACGTCTGGCAAAATTCGGCTGAAGGTTGGCTATCCCAGTCGGGTCAGCCAGTTCTCGATTCAGCCAGTGGCAAGAAAGCCGATGCAAGTCAGCACTTGCAGCGAGACTGCATGGCATGATTCGGGCGGGTATCTCGGCAAATCCCTCTTACTGTATATAGCCTACCATTTGCAAGCTAACAACCAACATGTTTGAGCCTTGATGTATTATTGACAAATATCACAACATGCACGAAAGCCATACGTGGATAATTAACAAAACATACAATGTGTATAGCCTATCAACATGTCTTTCTTGCCTCAAATAAGATGGATTTTTTGATTGGCGCACGAAACAACAATCAACTACGTTTTAGATTTTAAACAGGATTAGGTTATGTCTTTGATGCGCGTCATTGCGCGATGTTATGTTTATGTTAAACTTCGATTATTGAACCAATTTCGGGTCGTTGTACCTGTTTCCTCCTGAGGTCGCACTTTCTGCTTTTCCCTTTTTTGTGCGTACGCATGGGTCAGAGCTTGCGTGGAGGTGCGCACATTTTACCGTCAAGTTCACCTTTTATAAATACCAAAGCTTGCGTAGAATGAGGCGTACGCATTCTTTTGTGCGTACGCATCGTTTATACATTTTATTTGTCAGGTTCCGCATTCTGACACCGCAGCCTCTGCATGGGCTGTAGCATACCATGCGAGGGAGTTCTCCCCTCCCAAGATAGTTGGTTGGGTCCATAGCACGTCTTTTCCAAAATATGATTTCTCAGATAGGCTACCGATAGCAGGGCCGGCCCTACCGCAACTTTACGCGCCAGGGTCTCCAGCAAGTGTGAAATATTTTTTAAAGTTGTCTCATCACCAGGCTATTTGCTACAATATTTACCTCTGTTACAACAAGTCATGATTTATGCCCATTAAACTTTTAACTTACCGTCAGCATCCGTGTCACCTGAAGCATGCGATAGAAATATCTATTGAAAAGCACAGTTGATCTGTGCATGCACCATCTTTTGATTATTTGATTTAGAAAGCAAGTTCATTATTTTGAGCTGCTATTAGAATGGAAGCTTAATATAATAATTTAGCCCGAAGTTAGATAACGTGTAGATATTTGCTGCAATTTCAAAACCGGATTACTCGGGATCAGTTTATTGTACAGAGGAATGCTTCATATCCTCGGGTCCGATAAGGTCTGCTGTTTATTTTGATATATGGTTAGCTATATGTTGACTGGAGTTTGGGAGATATAGGCTACCACCGAGAGTAATGGGTGTGGAGGTGGATGAAGCTCCGTGTAGTGGAAATAGCCTATGATTAAACTGAAGCAACGTTAATTTTCGTTAAGTTTATCACAGCACCTGTTAATATCGTTTGAAAGCTCAAGTCCAGCTCTTCCACGATATCTGTGAATTATGTGTGATCTGTGAGCAATTAGGCTAAACAGAGAATGTGAATTTGGATACATTTTACGTCCATCGGTCACATGGATGTCCGCTCCTATAGATGGCGTTGCCATTCACAGTGTAACTTTGTACTCTGATTTGAACTGTAAACATTAGTTCAATATGCCTTTATGCTGAAGAGTGGAATACGTTTGAAATGCTTTATTCATTTATTTCTGCTTTTGTTAACTTATCAACCTTGGGATAGTGGAATATGTTAATTTCTCAGATTATTATTTAACCTACATTATTTGTTGAACCATGGTATTGAAAAGAAAAAATACAGGACAGTAAGAGCTGAACTGTTGCTTAATTGATCCAATTTCCACTACCATGGAAAAAGTGGGCCGGTATTGGGCCTGAAATTCCCGGGCTGAAAAGAGGCCCTACTCCGGCCCTGCAATAGACTGTAAATATGATAGCCTATACTTTGATTTAAATTCATGATTTTTTTTTATTTTCATACTTGATGTACAGACACGTGTCTAGTCTCGTTGGAAAGCCCCGGTTCTGCTCTTTCATGCAATATAGGTCTCATCTCGCTGTGACTAATAATCGCGGAGCAATGTAACAGAGAAGAATGGGTGTGGTTTTTTGACGCACGTTGCGTCCGTCGGGCTCATAGGGTCCGTTAAATTGACTTGGAAAAAAATAGGATTTGTAAACTGTCGGAATGGGGGTATTAAAATGTGTCGGATTGGCAGCATGTCGAAATAGAGGCATGTCTAAATGGAAGCATGTCGTAGTGGTGGCATGTCTGAGTGGCAGCATGTAACCCCTGTCTAGGCTATGGGATTTAGGCAATTTTGGATTCATTTAGAAAGCTACTGTACACAACCTTGGCAAACTTTTACATGTGGAGAGAGCTCCTGCCATGCCGCTATCACGTCATGTCATTCGTGTAGTGGTCACTAAAATCACTTATCTCTTCTATGATCCCAAAAAGATTGTCTTCGACTTGTTATATTTTCGAAAATGTATTTAATCTAATGATATAGAAAACAATGAATTGCACCTCTGATTGCATCCATATGCGTTATGCGCAACTAGACTGTGTTAGCTTAGCTAATTACTCTCCCCACGTATTTCTTAAAGTGACAGGCACTCAATTACACCTACTGTACACACAACCAATGTGCATTCAATTAGCCCTACACACCACATTAAACATACTGTAGTATGTATCTAAGACATTAAAGATATGCCTTGTTTTAGTGCACAGAGAAAAATAACAGGCCTTTTATAATGGGGCAACCATTTTTTTGTATTTGGCAACCAAAACCTCATGCCTGATTTCCCAGTTGGCAACCACTTTTAAAAGCTAAGGTTGAGCCCTGCTTGCAACTTTCTGATGAACGATCATCTGCTGTTTACATCTGGAAGTCAGAGACGCGTAAGGAACAAGAAGAACCACGCTTGCAATTTATATATTTATATATAGCCTATATATGTATAAATATACACCTAAAGCTGTCGGGGAAGCTCTGCAGAGAAATATGCAAGCATAAAACGAGCAAAAACGAAACCGAAACCAGAGATGAAATCGCTAATCCTACATTGTTCCTTCTCTCTCACTCTTCTCTCTCTCTCAGCTAAATCACACATAACAGAGATCACACACACCTCTCACAAACATTTACATTTATTCTTCTAGATTTTAAATGTTTGTTTTAATTTTTCAATGTTTCTGCAATGCTAAAAAGCATACTTCAATGAAACGGTTACATGCTGCCACTCAGACATGCCACCACTACGCAGGGTTCGTACGGGTGCTTGAAATCCATGAAAATGCTTGGATTTTATTGTGGTGTTTTCAAGGTTTGAAAAATACTTGGATTTTGGGTAAAGTGCTTGTGAATGCTTGAAAGTGCTAGGCCTACATATTTCTCGGCAGTCTGACCTAAATAGACCAATTATTAAATGAAGGGAAATAAAATTAATTTGCTGTCTATGCGCTGCGCTGACAATGACGACGGGTTTGGTGCTTCTCATTCATCACTCCGCAAACATGTCCGTTCGCTATAGTCTTCTTCATTGAAAGTGAAAGCAGACGTGTGTTGATGAATGTTTGATGCAAGTTCGATGTGTGTGGTGAACTATTTGTTTCTTAGCAGAAGCCATGAAACGGTAAAGGTAAAATTATTTATTTAAAGAGACATCATTTATGAAGTTGTTTTGGCTTTGCCACGCGTTCGCGTCCAGTTTGACGTGTCTGGATTTTTCGATAATAATGACAGCAGCAATCTCGTGATGCTGATAATTGACTTTTAATTTATGCGCGTGTAAGTCTAAGCTATTGTGCTTGAAGTTAGCTGTGACCGACTAGCCTACTAGTTTTCATCGTGTTAACCACAAAGCCTGTCGACCTTAGGTCTACTAAATTGTTTAGTTAACACCTTGTCATTTCGCGTTTGTCTAGCCGTTCACCCCCGTGCGCCCCATGTCATTCAAAACATATTTCGGGATAGCCATCTCACTATGAGAAAACGTATGATAGTGATGAGATATTAACACGCTGGCATGCTTGGTAAACATCAGTCTTGCACATACTGTAATATTGAGCTGATTTTATAGTGGAAATGGCTTACTGTCGCATTGTGCTGATAGATGAAAAAAGTCGCCTATTTAAAGGCACAGTCTGAATTTTAATCATAGCTCTCCATTTAGTGTGTGCACTTGAACAACTAGTGATGAAGCATATAACAGTAGGGCCTGCCATTTATTTTAGGAGGAGGGATGTAGGACATGATACTTTGGAAGGAGAGGGAGTGGTGCAATTTGATTTTCTTCGGAGCAACCTCTTCAAACAGCATCAATATCTATAGGCCTATGGTTCACTATCAGGACTAGAGGACTGTAAGGGGGCAGGCTATATGTGTTCTACATCATTGTTGGCAAAATGATCATGATAGCCTACATATTTCAGCCATATCTGGTTGAGTCTTGAGTAGGCCTAGGCTACTTTGCTATAAATTAGTTATAGACTTATATATAGACTATATTGTGGTTATAATGTTTGAAATATATGTATCACAGTTTATCAATAGTTCTCATAAAAGTCATCAGATGTCATCATTTAAGGGGTTATTTTTCAAACATTTCTCCCGGGGGTGCTGCTGGGTATATTTTCCTCTTTTTTGTCCTTTGCCAATCACACCCCTGAAATATGGTGTGAATCAATCCATGCTGTTCAACATTATCGAGTGCTGTCAGTAAGAAAAAGAACAAGGAAATTTGATATGACATAGACCAAATAGAGCATCAGCAAACACTAATGAAATGGTTCCATTTTCTATGCCCCATTCAGTTAACCTAATGATAGCTGCTGGTTATATATTGGGCTTAGGCTGTATCAAATTTTCAGGTTTTTTTGTCCTACAGTGACCTCAAACAACAGGGCTTTGGATTTGTTCACACTCGATTTCGGTACTGGAAAACTGGTCTTGAAAGTCCTTTAAAAGTGCTTGAATTTGGCCATGAAAAAGGTGTACGAACCCTGTGACATGCTTCCATTTAGACATGCCTCTATTTCGACATGCTGCTATTTAGACGCTGCCAATCCGACACATTTTAGTACCCCCATTCCGACAGTTTACAAATCCTTTTTTTTTTTCAAGTCAATTTAACGGACCCTATGAGCCCGACGGACGCAAAGTGCGTCAAAAAATACACCCATTCTTCTCTGTTACATTGCTCCGCGATTATTAGTCACAGCGGAACCGGGACTTTCCAACGAGACTAGACAAGTGTCTGTACGATCAAGTATGAAAATAAAATAAAATCATGAATTTAAATCAAAGTATATCATATTTATAGTTTATATTGCTCTGTGTTCACCCACGCAGCCACTGCTCTCGCTTGAATTACTCCGGGACCAGGCATTGCACAGACATGACACGCTATCAAATGAAAGAGGAGAAACAGAGCTTTCCATTGATACCAAACACATCGATCCTTTTGTGTTATAAAAACAGACGAAGTGACAAACAAATAAGAATGTCATATAGCTTCGGCTACCGCTACTTTCGTTTGATTTACTCGTGAAACCGTGGTCAAAAATATATGGCTTGCATGTCAGATAAAAGAGGAGAGCTATCCACAGATACCAAATACAACCTTCTAGGCCATAAAACAGACGAAGTGACAGCAAAATAATAACTGTAACATTAATAGCCTATTAATTACCTCATGTCGGAATGGCACGTTGTTTGAAAAAAAAAAATTAAATACCGCCACTGCGACCATGAAAAAAAAAAAATGTCGGAGTGGTGGGACTTTTTCCCATAAGGAGACATGCCTCCACTACGACAATTGGACGTCAATGTCGGAGTGCTGGTATGTCGGAATGAACGGCGGATACCCAATGAAACCTTGAAAGCTATCATTGCAAGAGTTATGATGAAATAATCACTTTAATGAAACTTTGAAGCTGTTATGTCTGAAATAATAAATATATTTGTCTTGGAATGAGTTTATTTACACACGGATTGTCAAAATGTTGACATCATGTCAGAACTGTTTTATGTGGTAAAACAACGAGGCACTTCATTCAGTTGTATGTCTGGTCTCCAATAAATGCATTAGTCAAGAAAAGATTCATCCCAAGGTTTCCATCATCCTGATTAATTGTATGATGGATCTCAGTCATAGTAGAGTCTTTTACGTGAAAACCGTCCACAGGACCTACTATGCTATTCAGTTGCAGATCTGTCAATATTGCACTGTCACCTGCAAGACTGTCCGGCAGTGTTGCCAGATTGGGTTGACTGATTTCCGCCCAATCACCCCGCCGTCTTCAGCAAAAAAACGCCCGATGACGTTTTTCTCAGAGAACCATTGAACTCAAAATGTTATTTACCCGCCTACAGCTTATTTTCCCCCGCCGAACGATATAAAAGAAGCCCAATTGACCAATCTGGCAACACTGCTGCCCGGAGGTTCCAAATGGTCAGTAACACCGTTAACACCTGTGACATCTTGTCCAATGTGACTAAAGCCTATAGACAGGTCATTTGCTAGAATTTTTGGGCCTAGTTTTTGGATTCAATGGATTCCTGGTCAGAACCCCCATTGGAACAGAATAAGACTTGGGGCATGTTAAATTTTGGCCAAAAATTCAATATGGCCGCCGTATGGGCAATTCCATATCAGTTGGAACAGGTCCGACACCATGGTCATCAGTTTTTCCTGATTTTTGGTCCAAATGTTCCTCCATGTCTCATTAGAAGAAAACCAAAATTTTAGCTTGGTATTTTGTTTAGTTTCTGAGATATTCTTCAAATGTAGATAGACGTGTCCTAAAAAAAGGCTGAAAATGCCTGTATTTAATGAGCACCACTTTTTTTAAACCCCTCTCCTGTCTTAAAGGGATAATCCGGAGTGAAATGCACTTTAGATACATTTTTCGGACTATTGGGAGTACATACGTTGAGTTGACACCAAAATCATGTCATTCGGATGTATTTTGAGAAAGTTCGAGTTCACCGTTTTTAGCCAAAACTCGTTAGCCTGGAAGTGACAGGGGCACGTCCTTTCGCCGCTACAAAACGCTATTTTTATACCTACTGCACTACACTTACGTGGTAGTGAGTAGAGGGTCCCTAAAGCCAAACCGAAGTATCCCCACGTCTTTATGTGTCGGATAGAGAGTCCAGAATGAATTTAATCGAGTCAGTACCTTTCCGCTGCAGAAACGAGAAAAAATTACTTTGATATGAGTAGGCTATGAGTTCCTGTTGATGATGACGTGTAGAGCCTTGTGCACAATGGAAATAATTTGAAGGAATCTAGTAGCAGTCTTGTAAATAGTGACCCTGTCTTTGCAAAATCCTAATCTGAGACTGCCCCAGTGTTCAATTTTTTAGAAAATAATATGTCAGCCTAGCATAGATCATTGAAACGGATTAGACCAGTAGCATCTCGCCTGCTAGCATTATGTTTAAAAGTGACTTAAGATTTCCGGTAATTTTCCCATTTAAAACGTGTCTCTTCTCAAGTTAGAAAGTCCAATAAGACCAACTGAAATTGAAACCTGGGGTTTTTCTAGGCCGATTTGACATGGAACTACACTCTCATCTCGCGTAATAATCAAGGCAACTTGCAACAAGAAGTTTCAATAAATCTCAATGTTTATCTGACCATGCAATGTAAGAATTCTGGTTTGATATTTGGGGGTCTAGCAGCAAAGCTGCAGAGTTTCGATATGCATAAGCGTTTACTCAATACAGCCAATAAAATTGACTGCGAAGCCGGCGAACAGGAAGTGAGCTCATATCTCACCAACGCTTTGATGTATGAAGTCCAAACATTGGTAAGGGGACTCGTTAACCGATTGTGATGAAGCACTAGGAAATTGGCATCGTTTGGACTCTATAGGCGGAGCTGTGATACAGGAAGTAAGCTCGTATCTCAGCAACGCTTTGATGTACAAAGTTCAAACTTGAGACGTGGACTTGGTACCGCGATTCCAGTACAAGTCCCATGATTTGGAAATGTAATCGCTGAAAAGAGATCAAAACAGCCTTTAGCCGACTCTCATTATATAAACTATGTTGTTGTATGGAGTTCTGAGAGTTCGAACATGTATCCTCGCTTTTCTAAATAATAATAATAAAAATAAATTACATTTATATAGCGCCTTTCAAGATACTCAAGGTCGCTTAACAAGAGTAGAAGTGGGGAGGGGGTGGGGGGCTAAGAGGGGTAGGTCAGAGAGAAGAGGTGTGTTTTCAGGTGCTTTTTGAACATTGACAGGGAGGTGGCAGAACGGATGGGAGATGGTAGGTTGTTCCATAGGGTAGGGGCAGTTAAGCAGAAGGCCCTATCACCAAAGGTCTTTAGTTTGGTGCGGGGAATGGTGAGTAGATCCTTGCCTGTGGAGCGCAGGGACCGTGATTGGGAGTAGGGGTGGAGGAGATCAGTAATGTACTTGGGTGCTAGTGAGTGTAGTGATTTGTACGTGAGGAGTAGTGTTGCTTTCGTCAACGAAAATTATTACTAAATATCGTCGTCGACGAACTTTTTTCACGTGAAAACGACGACGAGACGCAATGTAAATGCTGGCCATGTGACGATGACTATAATTAAATTTATAAGGCAATATCGTTGATGAATAAAAACGAGACTAAATGTGGTTTACAAAATAAAAACCATGCTAACATCTCTCTTCATTTTCGAAGACCAGAAGGACATGAATGTTATAACATTATTTTTTGTCGTTTAGTCGTGTTATTATGTTTGCAGTATTTCTGTTTCCTGCGTCTCACTTCAGGGGCGCATCAGGTTGCATGGTCTGATTATCATACCAGAGAACCAGCGTTTCTCGCGTGGGCCTGTTGGTCATATCCGGTGCTTCTGTCACTCATCTGATCATATTTGATCATGTAGCAAAGGAGCGGTAGATGTATAGCCTATCGTTATCGCTAATATAAGCTAAGAAATATAGGCTACGTTCAGTCCGTTAGATTGGCAACTCTCTCAGTTCAACTTTGCACTAGGCTACGTATCTCACCTCCGCATGTAGATCTAATTCAGATGAAAATGTTAACAGGCAACTGCAGATTTGATTAGTGTGTACCCTAAGCTTCTGTCCAGCTGATGCTGGCGCTGTCATATAGCCTTCAATAATAACATTATTCCACCGATCAGCAACAAAGTTCTAATCATAGACACATTTTTAATGGAACCTTGGCTTAGTAGGCTATCTAATGTTGTGTGGGAATTGCAAGAAAACTATTGAAAACAATTCCTTACCAACCACACAAGTGCGCGTGTGTCGTTTATTTAAACGGTAGAAAAACTGAATCAAAGACGGTGCTGTTCATCAACAAAATCAGCATGGAGTTAAAACTAGGGATGGCGAAAACTACACATTTTCTTGACCGACCACCGAGGCTCATTAGCCGGTTGAAACCGGTTAACCGAGTCGTTTAAAATAAATTATGCTATTTGAAATAACAGCCACGCAATTTCCCAACTCTCATCCCACGCTCACACAGCCCCGGCGCCGCCCTTTCACTCACGTCACTTTTTTAAATCCTAAAGCGCCAAACATGAGTCCTGCAAACCAAGGAGCTTGTAAGTGGAGGACAAATTGTTCCTTTACTCCGAAAATGGTTTGGGTACTAGGTGATCGCGTTGCAAATAAAGGCGTTTGTCTAGCGTTAGAAGCTCATTTGAAGCTGAAATGGCCGCAGCTCACTTAATAAAATGACAGCTCCGAAGAGACGCAGCTTAGTTTGAGGAAGTGCTAACAATAATAACGAAAGATGATCATTAGGCTACCTATCTGTTACCATTGATGACCCTTCCTGAAATGTAGACGTAATGTCTTTCCAAATCTAAGCCCATCTCATGCGGAAAGTTGCCTAGACTGCAACAAGATAAAACCAATGGATAAAACAGCGCACTTCCAGATTGCAAAAGACGCACCGGCCACTGCTGTGACCTCGTGCCAAATGTTTTTATTGGTTTATTACGTAGCCTAGCCTATACAAGCATGCGTTATGAAAAATTGAGTGTGAGGGATAATTTGTTAACTTCACGCAAAAAAGATCTTCTTGGAATGAGATGGCTAGCTGTAGTATCGTTTAGTCCACTATCTTTAGCCTAATTTAAAGATGCCTCTTTTTTTTTTTTTAACCGACTAGCGACAACTTTGGTCGGCTAACGTGGATACGGTCAACCATCGGTCAAACAGTCACCGGTTAACACCCCTAGTTAAAACGTAATTTAAAGTCCCACGCATTTAAAGGGGCAGCGACCACTCAAGGCATAGGCCTGTAGCCTACCAAAACTGATTGATGAACGTGAAATGCGTTTTATAGGCTACAAAACACTGCATTAAGATGACAATTGTGTGTAACCACACTTAGGCTACCTAGTTAATGGTGAAATAGCATCCACATTTACAGCATTCAATAACCTAAGGACAACTTGATCTTAAGTTAAATTGTTCTCAGAAAAGGAACAGCAGGTCTACAGAATATTCCAAATAGTCCTTTCATGGTGACAGGGGGAGACCAAACTCTGTATAACATACCTGATTCCACTGTCAATGTTCAGTGCCTATGTAACCTGTAATATTTGTAATTTTTTAATCCATGAAAATTAACCAAAATGTATCATTTCCTATTAAAGGGGTAGTTCAGAATTTTGGACATAAGACCTCATTTCCAGGTTAGCCTGTGTGATATTTATCAGTGGAGACCGTAATCTGCACATTTCATCCAGTCCTATAGTTTCAGAGTTCACTGGTGCTATAGTGCCTGCCACTAAAAACAGTCTTACCCAGTCTATGGAGGAACAACCCCTTAAAATAGAATTGCATTAATAAAAAGATGCTAAAATCCAATTGTCATTGACTAAAACAAGACTAAAAGTCATTAGTTTTCGTCAACTAAAACTAGACGAAAATAAGACTAAAATGCTCATACTTTTAGTCGACTAAAACTTGACTAGACTAAAAGAGTATGAACGTGACTAAAACTGATAAAAACTAAAATGACAGCTTGACACAAAGACTAGACTAATACTAAAACCAAAACAGGCCGCCAAAAACAACACTAGTGAGGAGGAGGATTTTGTATGTGATGCGTGCTTTGACAGGGAGCCAGTGGAGTTTCTTGAGTATGGGGGTGATGTGCTGCCAGGGCTTGGTGTGAGTTAGCACCCTGGCAGCTGAGTTCTGGACATACTGCAATCTGTCCAGGGCCTTACTAGGCAGCCCAGACAGAACACCATTACAGTAGTCCAGGCGGGAGGTGATGAATGAGTGGATGAGAGTCTCAGTAACTGAGTCGGATAGTGATGGCCGGAGTCTTGAGATGTTGCGCAGGTGGAAGAAGGCAGATTTGGTGATGTTCTTGATGTGAGACCGGAATGAGAGGGTGGGGTCGATGATAACACCCAGATTCCGCGCCTCTGGTGATAGGGAGGTGGAACAGCCATCTATGACCAGGGCAAGATCTCCAACCTTCTTAAGCAGTGGTGCTGGAGCCACCACCATAAGCTCTGTTTTGCTGTTGTTTAGTTTTAGGAGGTTAGAGGTCATCCAGTTTTTAATTTCCTGCAGGCAGTTGTTGAGTTGCAGGGGTGGAAGCTGGGAAGAGGGTTTTGTGCTGATGTACAACTGGGTGTCGTCCGCATAGCAGTGAAAGCTGAGTCCATGTTGACGGATTATCTGTCCAAGGGGGAGCATGTAGATGGTGAAGAGAATTGGGCCGAGGACAGACCCCTGGGGGACACCGTGGTTAACTGCTGCTGTGATGGACTTGAAGCCTTTTAGCGTGATGAATTGTTTCCTATTTGAGAGGTAGGACTGAAACCATGCGAGAGCTGTACCAGTGAGGCCGATGTGTTCAGAGAGACGGGAGAGAAGGATGGTGTGGGAGACCGTGTCAAAGGCTGCAGAGAGGTCCAGAAGGACAAGGATGGTGACGAGGCCATTATCTGCAGCCATCAGAAGGTCATTGGTGATCTTGATGAGCGCTGTCTCTGTGCTATGATGGGGTCGGAAACCAGATTGGAGTGGTTCAAAGAGCTCATGGTGGGACATGTGGTGTTGGAGCTGGGCAGCCACTGCTTTCTCCAGGATCTTACTCAAGAATGGAAGGTTGGAGATTGGGCGGTAGTTGTTGGGGTCATCCGGGTCCAAACCAGGCTTTTTGACTGTTGGTTTAACAGCCGCCAACTTGAAACTTGGGGGTACTACGCCAGAGCTGAGTGAGGTGTTAATGATAGTCTCCACCAATGGGCAGAGGGTGGGGAGACAGGCCTTCACTAAGGTCGTGGGCAGTGGATCCAGGCTACTGGTTGAGGGCCTGGCTTTGGAAACAAGGTTGAGGACTTGGTCAGCATCTACCAGGGAGAAGGTGGAAAAGCTGTGACACGGTGGGCAGGCAGATGGCTGATTCATATCCTGACGCTCTAGTGTGGCCAGCTGGGAGGTGGTAGACATCTGGAGCTGCTGGTGGATGGAGTCCACTTTTTGATGGAAAAAGTCCAGGAACCTGGAGCAGAGGTCGGCAGCATCAGAGGGTTGTGGGGTGTCGGGGGGGGTCTAGAAGGCAGTAGGTAGAGAAAAGCATTTTCGGATGCTTTTGTTGGTTATTGATAAGTGTGGAGTAGTAGAGCGTTTTTGTCCGGGAGAGAGCCTCTTTGTAGCTCTTGATATGGTCTCTGTAGGCTTCGCGATGGACAGTGAGACCAGATTTTTTGTAGAGCCTCTCGAGCCGTCGCCCAGCAGCTTTCCACTTGCGCAGCTCTGGTGTAAACCATGGAGCAGGGCGGGTAAAAGAGACAGATCTGGTAGTCAGAGGGGCAACAGAGTCCAGGCTGAGAGCAAGAGCGGCGTTGTAATGCTCTACCAGGCCATCTACTGTGTGGTTTGGGGGGTGGATGGCGAAGTTGATCGCTAGGGTGTTGGACAGTGCAGGTATACACACCTGTTTCAAGTTCCTGTATGTGATGGTCCGCTTTATTTGCTGCTTTGGTAGGGGAACAGGGACAGAAAACAGGATGGCATGTGGTCAGCAACAGCCAGGTCCATGCAGCAGAGATGGGAGGGGGCCGTGCCAGTGCAGCACACCAGGTCCAAGGTGTGCCCTTTATCATGCGTTGGGCCCTGTACATGCTGATCAAACTTAAAGCAGTCAAGCAGTGAAAGGAAATCAGCAGCGAGGGAACAGCTGCTAGAGTCCACATGAATGTTGAAATCCCCAAGTAGTATGGTGGCAGGGGACAGTGGACAGACAGAGGCCAGCAGTTCAGAGAGCTCCAGTAGAAAGCAGGTATTTGCTTTCGGGGGGCGGTAGACGAGGACCACCTGTAGCTGTGTGACGCCAGATAGCATGAAGTGGAGGCACTCAAAGGATGTAGTTTTCACTGGGATTTCCTTTAACATAATGTCTGCTCGGTGTATAACGGCCAATCCACCACCGCGGCCACAGCTGCGAGGCTTTTGGATGTAAGAATATCCAGGGGGAGTGGCTTGATTTAGTGCTATGAATTCCAATGGGTTCTGCCAGGTCTCAGTAAGGCAGAGAAAGTCCAGTGTTCTTTCCAAGATTATATCATGGAGGAGTAAGGCTTTGTTGTTAAGTGAACGAACATTCAGCAGCATAAATGTGGCAGATCTAGGCACTGCTGTGGTAGCAGTAACAGTGCTGAGGGCCACATAAACCAGAGGTCTCAAGGAAACAGGTAATGGGCGTGGTCCGGAACGATGATGTCGCCGCAGTGAAGCATGGACTCTGACAGCTGGTACGTCCAAAGTTGTAGCACGGCAAGCAAACTTATGCCGGGTAGCCCTATGCACATAGGGGGGACGACGCAGGAGTTGGAGAGATTTAATCACCTCAAGGCAGTTCGGAGGCGTGTGACAACTGAGATTCCGGAGTTCCACCGCTGTGCCGTCTTCGGTATATGCTTGATACGCTGACAGCCAGCTAAACCCTTTCCTAACATCAAATACTCTGAAGACCGATCTGGTTCTGAAGTCCACAGGTTTATTGACACAGGGAAAGTGTAAAACTGAAACAAAGAGATAGACTAATAAATTCTATGCTACCTTTTAACATAGAGCTAGCCTACAATATAGCCAACGGAATGTAATTTTAACAAATCAAATCATTTACTTTGTTATACAATATTAATCATGACTATTAAACTTATTTATGATAGTGATTATGCTGTACAAATACATTGTAACAATATTACGTTCAGTAGCTTGTCCGAGGACTTACCTAGCAACCATGTAAACATTTAGATTTAGCGATTACGGACATTTCTAAATATTACTTACATCAAACTAGTAATTAAGCAATTAAGTGAATATGTAAGAAACAGTAAATGGGTACATACCAACGATGCTACTCTAGGCATAAATGTAGGCAATGTAGCTGTAATTGGCTTGTTACAGTACAACCATAAATCACTGAACCGTTAGATACATTGTAGCGTTATTTACATCCGAAACCAGGGGTCACGCAACATTCCATTCTATTATCAGCTGAGAATCTTAAAGAGACAGTAACTAATTAAGGCTTGAGGCAAATTAACTTATTACCTTTTAACTTATTTATAACAAAACAACCGCGGTGTACCTGAAGTGGGCCATGGAGCAGCGTTCTGTTGTTAGCATCCAAGCACGACGTGCTAGCTTCCAGCCGCGATGACAGACTAGCCAGGGACAGCAGCAGCGGTGGGCCAACAGAGGAGATGTTCACGATATTCAGGAGTAGGCAAACAGCAACCAGCAGAAAAGAACACAGATGTGAGAGTATCCAAGGTAGAAAAATTCCAGTTACGATCGGTGTCTTGATGCCAGCCGAAGGTTTGTTCAGCTGACGGCTGGAATAGTTCCTAGTGTTACACTGCCGTGATTTGAGAGTTGGACGGCAGTGACAACAGGGCAGGTAGTATAACCCTATAACTAGTACAACTAGTTGGATAGAACACGCAAGGTTTGATAACTCCTTAATCAATAGGCAAGCGGTGAGAAATGAGTAGCGTCGGGTAGCAAGTTGAATGTGAGAAGCGGCGACATACACGCCAGCGTCCTCTCAACATCCGGGCGTGATGTGTGCCTCTGTGTGTATGGCTTTCAACGTATGATACCAATTCAGCAAAGACCAAAGCTTCAGCACATTTTTCAGTTTCTTTTGAATCTTTGTTTTTCTCAGACCTTTGAAATGTATTTTTGTATTTAACAAGACATTCAAGGTGGTAATTAGCTTCAATTGCAATGAAATCCCCCCCTGAAATTTGGCTAACAGAACTGTCTGCATTCGAGTGCTCATTTTTCAAGCTGCATTGTTGAACACTGACAGAGGCTTCCTGTGTTCAATAAGCAGAAGAGACATTCACCTTCAATTGTTTTTGACATTTGTCGCTTTGATTGACGCCAGAAGTCCTCATCGGCAGAGTCAATTTTTCTTTTCCTCAGAAGAATTTGTATTTTTTTTTTAAATTTCGTCAATTTCGTCAAAATTTCAGATGGCATGCCTCTAACTTAAACAGCCAAAAACTGGCAAGTTCAGATCATGTTGCAAACTGTGCTTGCATCGCTTGAATGGTCGGCCGTACTTGTCCAGGGATGTCATATACCGTTTGCAAGAATTCCCAGACCTGTGCGCAGGAACCAGGATACTGAACATCGAAGACGAAAAATGCCTCGTAGCACCCATCTATCGAGATGGATGCTCCAAGGCCGTGCCATTTATTACAACAAAGGCTTGAGAGCATTGATCCTCCTCCCCCATCATCAATACAAATGGATACTCCGCCTTTGCCTTTGTTAGATACTCTGCAATGTTCGTTCCAATCTGTGGAGGTTAAAAAAAAACAAAAAAAACAAACACACACACAAAAAAAAAGGTTAAACTACAAGGACATAAAAGCATAATCTCTAGTCATAGTGAAATAATGCACACTACACTGTACAGAACAATCCATACTTATTGGCACCCCCTGAAGGGGAGTAAAACTTGATTAATAGCCAAAATAGCCAAATAGTATTTGCTTCAAACTTACAGGCTTCAGATCAATAAATGCCTTTTGGCATTCCAGTGGTAGGCCTGACCACTTTCCTTCCAACTTTATAGGCATATTGTCAAATCAGTTAAAAAGAGGCTTTTGCAAACAAAAAATGAACAACTATATGAGTGGATAAGAATGATCACCAATCACCTTTGGTACAGTGTAAGCACCTGTGAAGGAAGCGTGATTAGACTAAAAGAGAGGTGGACTTCCATCCTCCATCACGTCACCAATGTGCACCAGTGGGAATGCGGAGAAACGATGACCCGGTGTGACCATCCACCATACACGCCTGAAGAGGAGAGCATGCGTCCCTGTATATATATATAAAAATACCCGAGCGTACCCGTTCGGGTATTTTTCTCGTAGGACCTTTTGGACTGAAGCATGGCAATCAGTCGCAACCATTGATATTGGCACATCATACTCTGACAGCTTCGTCAGGCATCTCTCCATGCCCTCAACTTCTAGCCAGTAACTGTTCTTTACTTCTGTGACTTTGACAGTCTCCTGCGCTACAACCAGGTCTGTTTTTGTGTCTAGGAGAGTAGGTTCCAAATGTAGCATTGTAACCGGGGCTGTCGAATCGGCAGTCTCCACACACAAGTAACGGTTCCTCTCTCACTGTAGCCAAAAAAGCTTCATTGTGAAATGTCCAAAATTCATGAACTTCCGGTATTACATATGCCCTCTGTATGTTAAACCACTCTCTTACTGAAAGACTGTCCAGACCAATGGTGTCACAGATCTCCAGGAAGGGACTGCATTCACTGCCAGTGACAACTAGCTGCAGGTATGGTGATGTTACACTCCATAACACCTCTAAACAAAGCCTGTGAGGTCCAAGTGAAGTCATGGCCATCTATGCATTCAGGGCCAGATGTACTAAGACAGCGCTAATACCGAGTTTTCGTATGCGCAGAATGCGAACGCTGTGCTTTACTATATTGCGTGGAATTTACTAAGCTGTCACTCCAGTACGTTAATTGCGTCCAATACCGCCCGTTCCCGCCCCCTGTAACACGCCAATTGCGCATGCAGAGCTAAATCACAAGCGCAGTTGAATATTGCAACATTAAAAAGAATCAAAGTTTAGCGATCATACATGATACAAAGAGATGTCAACGAGCTGCGACAGACAGAGTAGGCCTAGTAGTTATACTAATCCACTTAAAAAAAAAAATACTTTTACTACTACACGTAGACCAGGGCTATGACTTAATAGGCTACTTAGTCTAACAGATTGAGAAGGGCTATGTCGTGAAAGAGACAATACGATATTACAGAGGCAAACGAAAGTTAAGGTTGCTTTTGACATAGTACAATGAAGAAAACTGATGCTCTGAATACTGATTCAGCTGTCTCTGAACGTTTTTCTAAGAGAAGCAGTCAACCGCAATTTGGATTACACCTGCTTTTAGCAGGCGGAAGTTTTTCAACGCAAAATAGACGTGCGCTGTTTTCATATGGCGGATACTTAATCAATCGCTATTAGCACCTCTCCTCCCCTGTACTTGCGCGTTACACCCATTTTCAGCTGATCCGCCCAGGAATTAATATGCATGACACGGAAAAGCGCAAATAGCCATTCTCAGCTCCCACGGCAGGCAGTCTGCGCGTTTCTCTCATTGCGGCATGTTAATACATATCCTCCCCATGTTTTTACGCGCACACTACGCCTGAAATGGGCGCAAAACGTTAGTACATCTGGCCCTCAGTGTGAATCTGTAAACCAAATCCACTCTTTCTCACAGTTGCTGGTTGGATGACGCATTTCCCACAACCTTCCCAGTGGCACACTTTAAAAAGCTTTAGCAGCTCTTGGATAGACACAATACTTTTACTTTCCAGAGAGCTATTCAGTTCTTCATCACTCACTCTCTCACACTCATCCTCATCACTACTTCCTAATTCACTCATTTCACTCACTTCAGATTCAAGTTCCTCAATATCTGAACTCTCATCTGTTGAGCTGCCCTCACGTCCCTCCTCACATTCCTCCATGTCATCTGCACTCAGACATATCTGAAGTCGTGGCGGTGATGGTGTCAATGCATGTGCTGGTTTGTTGTAAGAATGATCATGGGTAAGGACTTCAAAAAACTCCATGTCCGTGGTCATTGTGCCTTTGTCACTGTACAGCTTTACAATGACCTCATCTGTCTGGGTGCCTACACTGACGGTATCTGCCTGACCTATCAAAATAAGAAAATATTGATCATAGTATAAAATAATTAGATACATAGGCCTACATGTGCTTATTCATGTTGCAGCTTGTGCACATTGTGCTTATGTACTTTGAATTTATAAAATGTAACATGTTCATCTCGATGTGTCTGCGCAGGTGTACATATTAAAAATTAAAAAATAAATTAGTTAATTAATTTAAATGGCTTTGTGTGATATTTTACAGACTAATATTCATGTTATTAAGATAAGCATATGGTTTGGGGATTGTGTATGAGTATAGTGGAAGATTTGAGAAACAATACTCTCAATGGTAAGTATCAAAATGTGACTGACAGGTGGTTAGTTTATGTGTCAATTTCGCTGTTTACTGTCTGTTGGCAATATGCGTAGAAATGCGCAACTTTAACCGGGTAATGTTTTGTTATGTTTGCGGTGACTTAGAGAAAGCCTCTGGTTGGTCGAGTTTCAAATGTTCACGCCAACCCATCTATTGACATGCGACAGGACTGTCAGTGTGTTCATGTCAGATGGTTTAATGCTAGAGGATGTTCATGTGGATTTACGGAGTTACTGCTGTGGAGGTGTGTGGTGTAAGTACTTAATGCATTTCATTGTTTTTTACGGTACTATTAGTACCAAACCGTCGGGGGCACAACGCCTAAAAATCGTGTAAGAATGTAGCAAGTGACACAGTCGTTGTCAACCTATGACCGGGCTAAATGCTAGTTGTTTTTAGCTTTAGCTTGGCTTTTGACAAGTTCATAGTTCATGATACAACGTCTAGGTAGCTGCTAGCATCAGTCAAACTTTTAAAACTGTTGACTGGACATTGTCGGGGCTTTGGTGGTGTGTCGTCTTGTCTTCCCAGACAGCAAACTGACTCCGTAGCGGATCCGCCGCGGAGGTACCGCGACTTCCGGAACGGATCCGCGAAACGGGTCCGAAACTGCGTCCACTTGCACACCGCGGCGTGTCCGAAACGGTTACGCATCACGGGTCCGACCAGACTCCGTGGCGGACTCTATCCGCATCCGCGCTTGAACCAGCTTATCCGCTACGGGTCCGTTTCGAACCCGCGAAATGGACGTGCATCCGCAGCGGAGTCATTTCGGACCCGCGAATTAAACAGCGCATCCGCCGCGGATTCATTTCGGAGGCGTTTATCATCCTCCCGGATCCGTTTAGGACCCGTTCATGAAGCAGTTCATCTGGCCTATATCCCTGCTGATTTATCTTATTATGGCCAAAACTATACTACAGAAATACACTGTATAGCCTAATCTAACTTGCCAACATATCACTAGGCTACATAAAGTAAGTTTTGTATCAACCATAATAATGATTAAGTCAAAATCTATCATATGAAGCACCTTGTGGTTTTACAGCCAAATACCTTCATTGTGTGAAACAGTACGCATTAGGATATGGGTTTTACAGTACATGAATTCAACTCTGCTACACTACAGCCTACAAGTTGTTAAATAAGTTACAAACTTTTAACTCCTTCATGCAATTCCTAGACAATAGTAGACCCTTGTCACCGGCACCTCAATGCTCAATGAAATAAGTCATCGTAGACAATAAATACCTTAAACAGATAATAAAGTAAAATGAAATGCAACCATAAATAGTGTCAAGCATTTTTATTATTATTTAATGAATATTTATGTTTCAAAACACAGATAACCTTCATACCAGACCATTGTTTTTCTTAGTTGGACATAACAGTAGCTTGATCTGTTTGGGTAGGAATGCTGATAGTTAAGACACCTCCTTGAGCTTTTCCTGTTTGCTGGGCTGGTTGAACTGCTGTACTGAATCAGAAGCCGCGGCACAGGGCATAACTCTCTCACAGCATCTGTAATCATACAAGCATAACAAAATGAGTTACGTTTTGGAAGCATATACAGTACATAACTACTTTTCAACTGAATGTCAGCAACATGAATATAAAGGTACCGCCACCAGCAGGCTGCTGTAATGGTGACACAATCCATCACCTGTAACTAGACAGCTACACTGGGTCCACAAGTGAAGCACTCTGTTCGCAGAGCATGAAAATAGTTTTAGAAGACGAGTCTAATTTTTTCAAACATACTGTACATGCCGCTATCACATCTAAAGAGTTCCATTGATTACAGTGTTGCAGCAGATGCTCTGCAAACGGAATGCTTCTGTTATGTGCACAGTGTAGTCTTCCAGTAAATATAATGAGAGTTTAAGACATGATGGCAAAGACCTGTTACTTGAAAATGTAAAAAGGCAACAGAAAAGTGGTTCACAGAGACAAATACTTGTTAGTTATACTACAGCATTTGCATGCACAGATTAAACAAAAATGATGCTGATTATAGAGCTTTGTAGGTAGTGGAAATTAGGAATTTATCAAAGTAGACTAAAAACATTTTTTATGTTGAAATGTATCTGCAATTCATCCTTACCTGGTAAAAGCAGTTGCAGAGGCCTTTAGTAATTTCTCTTCTGAAATAAAAAAAAATATGTACATTTTATTAGAGAGCTTTTTGAGGTAAACAGTGGATTTTATTACAGCAGAGAAAGGCATTTATGTATGTTGACATTTACCTTCAATTCATCCTGAACTGGTAACAGTTACAAAGGCATACAGTATGGTTATCTTATATGACTAATGTGTGGACCAAAAGTCAAATAAATGAAATGTAAAACTGTATAGCTTACTTTATTGGGTGGCAGGACAGGATGAGAAAGGCTAGACCCCCAAACCAGGCTGGAGCCACTTGTGAATGGCCTGTAACACATAAATATGCATTACTTCTATCATCAGAAATAAATTGCCAAATAGTTATCATAACCACTAATACATCCAAGTCAAATAACTCAAATGTAAAACTGTATAGCTTACTTTATTGGGTGGCAGGACAGGATGAGAAAGGCTAGACCCCCAAACCAGGCTGGAGCCACTTGTGAATGGCCTGTAACACATAAATATGCATTACTTCTATCATCAGAAATAAATTGCCAAATAGTTATCATAACCACTAATACATCCAAGTCAAATAACTCAAATGTAAAACTGTATAGCTTACTTTATTGGGTGGCAGGACAGGATGAGAAAGGCTAGACCCCCAAACCAGGCTGGAGCCACTTGTGAATGGCCTGTAACACATATACAAAAATATGCATTACTTCTATCTTCAGAAATAAATTGCCAAATAGTTATCATAACCACTTATACATCCAAGTCAAACAAATCAAATGTGAGGCTGTATAGCTTACTTTATTGGGTGGCAGGACATGATAAGAAAGGGTAGACCCCCAAACCAGACTGGAGCCACTTGTGAATGACCTGTAACACAGACACATAAATATGCTTAACTGTTATCATCAGGGGGAAAAAGGCAAATATTTATTATTACCAATATTACACCCCATCAAAATAGCATTATATTGGGATCCAGAGAATATGGTGTTGATCAATTTAGCTCCTCTTCCCATATTCTAAACTTTGAAAAGAGTCTGGTCTGTGACAAAGCAAAGCAAGGATATGCATCAAGTCAACTACTGCCTCTAATGTGTTTCTCCTTTTCAGTCAAATCATGCTCCAAAAAACGTTCAGCATTAAATTACCTCATTGACGGCAGTTTCTTCATAAATGGCTTCGGGATTTGTGCCCTTATATTTTATGAAAGTTAACGAGTAATCTCTACAATTCAATTGAAAAACTCACCAGGAAACACGCCTGAAAACAAGAAGTTTTAGATTGAATAGTAGGCCGGTTTCTCGCTAACGCGTGTAGCTGCTACAAATGTAAAGGCACGAATGCCGAGGGTATTTCTTGCTGCCATTTACGAGTTCAAAAAGTTTTAAACAGGTCTGAGCATGCGCCTGACATGGCGCATAGCTTGCATTACTAGCAGCTAGTAGTGCGGCAGATTAGTGAAACGATCGTTCACTTTGTGGTACAAGCATAAAATTTTGCACACATATTCTTTGGGACCCACTTTATCCAAAAAGCACATTAGCCACACAAAAAATCCAATATGGCTGCCATTTTCCAAGATGGCTGCCATTGAAAGCCATTATACTTGTTTTTTGACCTGGATTGGGTTTGGATAATCACATTTTGATGATCTTGACATCTGAGTATAGGTTAAAGGGTCTGGACTTTCTAATTATACAATGAAGTGTAAAGAAATGTGTTAAATTGTGAAGATAAACATAATTAATGGCGAAAATAGCTAATTTTAGTGCTAATTTTAGTTTTTTCTTTTTCTTTTTTAATTTTTTGTTAATAAAACAAATGTGGTAAGGTCAGTCACACCTGTGGGATATTGATCTGGATAGTTATGTAACAGGTGTTTGTGAATCAGGTTCACCTGCTTTGATGTCAACAGAATTTACCACAGCGGCAACTATGAGACGACCATCACAACAGGAATGGCTTTACAGCTAGTGGCAACTGGTATTTTTTCCATCTTTATGCTTCTTGACAGATTTTTCACTATCTTTGCATTTGGTTTGGGTCAGTGTTACTAGGCTACTGGTAGCATAAAGCAGTATGTGGAGCCCAGAGCCATAGAAAGAGAGTTGCGACCTGCGCTGAATGGCTGAATCGTAGGAGGGTGGGATGTACTTCTGGATGCTGGAGGGTGTAATCAATGAACTCATTGACTACTGACCAAGAGATTGGTTGTTAATAGTTCCAAAAGTCCCATAACGCGGATATAGCCTGGAAAAGCGCTGCCATTTTTTCCTATGGAGGTCTATGGGAGTGTCACCACTCTGTTTTATCTACCGCTCTGGTGGAGCCTACAGAGGTTGCACGGGTAGTGCAACTCCTCCAGAATGACACACATATACTTTCCAGTGCCAGAAAGATTGCTGTGTCTCCCACTGCAGTCTCAAGAGCATGGAAGAGATTCTAGGAGACAGGCAGTTGCTCTAGGAGAGCAGGGCAGGGTGGGTGGTAAAAGGTCCTTAACCCAGTAGCAGGACCAGTCTGCTCCTTTGTGCAAGGAGGAACAGTAGGAGCCCAGCTGGAGTCTTACAGAAAGACCTCCAGCATGCCACTGGTGTGAATATCTCAGACCACACTGTCAGAAACAGACTTTATGAGGGTGACCTGAGGAACCTGTTCTCACTGCCCTGTTCTGTGCATACCATTACTGACCCACCACCAAACCAGTCATGCTGAATGATGTTGCAGGCAGCATTACGTTCTCCACGACATCCCTTTCATGTCTGTCACATGTGCTCAGGGTGAACCTCCTTTCATCTGTGAAAAGCACTAGAGGCGGACCTGCCAATTTTGTATGCTATGGTAAATTCCAATTGAGCTCCATGGTGTTGGGCAGTGAGCACAGGTCCCTCTAGAGGCTTCGACATTCCCATGGTTGACAAGATATGAAGAGCTGTGAGAAGAGGCGGCAGTTACTTGTACCTAAGTCTGACTCTTGGTCTTCTTTTTAATTGGTTTGTAGCAGGAAGCTTCATTACCCAAACCATTGAAAAACTATTTGAAAGAAACCTTACATTTCTTAAGATAAGAGCCAATAAGCTCAGTGGCACTAGGGTGTGCAATGGCTTTTGAGTCTAACATGAGAAGATCTCTGGACTCCTCCTGAAAAGGGTTGGCCAGGTCCTTCATCACATCAAACAACTTCTGGACCTGGTCTATGAAGGATTTCTGAGACTGGCTAGTCTGTTCATGGTGTTGGATATATCTTCACTGGCTACTTTGGCCTGAGATGCAGACTCATACTGAGAAACCAAATTACTAATCTCTGGTCCAGATTACCATCCATCGCCTTAGGGCTGGAACCACCATCTTCTTTGACAATTGCATTGGCCTGTTCATGGGCATGGTCAATGATTGACAATACAATGTGAACTTTGCTTCTCTGAAAGACTTGGTCAACAAGAACATCACCAATTGCATTGACATCACAAGCTCCCAGAATTTAAACTGTGGACTCTTCATCTGCCTCTTCTCACACCAGTCTTCCCAACTTCAAGAAGTATGGTCTTGATTGTTTTCTTCTCTAGAGTAGTATTCATAAGCTTCCTTCTGGAGCATGCAGAGGCAGCATGCTGTGACCCGGTGAATTTGCTGTGTTCTTGTCACACCTATAAAATAAATGATTCTGCTATTCCAGAAGAACCCACACCATCCTCCACAAGAGCACCTGTCAACCCACTGTTTTGGAGCAAGGTACCAAGAGATCTCAACGAAGCCATCTCTATGTGGAGATGGGCAGGGAGCACAGGTCCCTCTAGAGGCCATCGGGCCCTCAGGTCACCCTCATGAAGTCTGTTTCTGACAGTGTGGTCCAAGAAATTCACACCAGTGGCCTGCTGGAGGTCATTCTGTAGGGCTCTAGCAGGGCTCCTTCACCTTGGATTTCTGATGTTAGATGCTGAAAGAGAGATACTTGTGCCTTGGAAGGCAGTAGTTACAGTTGTCAATGATGGGTTATGGTCAATGTTATCTATTGCAGCTGTGGAGGAAGAGGCCTTTTCTGAGAATGGGGGGATAAACTTCTTCAAGGTACCTACTCACAACTAGCCTGGGTGTTCCCATCCTGCCTTGGGCGGTGACTTCATTCACACTGCTAAGGCAGTCTGGAAACTACCGCCCTAATTTTTGACTGAGATAGGAGACCAATCACAGAACAGGGGGGAAAGCAAGACCATGATGAGCTATGCACAGACACATTTGATAGACATCCATGGCGCCGCAATGAACGGATCTGGGCATTTTTTCAAATACGACAAAATGAACGTCTGGTTGCCAGACCACGTCTCATTGAGAAATGGTAGGCGCTAGCCAGACTAACTCACAACTGCATTTCCAAACTGTGCTGGAATGTCAAGTACTCAGTCGTATGCAGTGTTGATACCATGGTCATGAAACATTTCTAAATGGCTTTTCCAGTCTTAGCATATGCACACATCCCTATATAGACAGGGAATGGAGTTTCATGATCTTTAGAATGCCTTTGAGTTGCAGCACCTTCTTTGTAATTTGAAAAGCAATTATACTGAGGAAGCTGAGCCATTGCAAGGTCTGTCCTGGTTGCTCCAAACCTCAGCTGAGATTTTGTGTCAGCCCCATGTTCAATCTTACAGACAAACTGAAGCAAAGCTGGAGGTACAGTGACAGTAATAGCACTGTTGTGGACAATTCCTTCAAACTAAGATGTAGGCTACTGTGGTCGCATTTGCCTCAATATTTTGCTATTAAATTTGGTTAGCATCATTAGCATGCTGCACACATTTGTTTGAAACTCTTGCATTCAAGTTGACTGATCATCTCAATACCAATGTTTTCCAAGACTCAAAAAGGCCTGTCCCCAGGAGAAAAATTATTACTTGGAAACTTGAACACACGTGGGGAAACTAAGCAGTCCAACCAGAAGACTATGATAAACTAGCCAACTATGCTACTTTGTTTACAATATTTCCATGCTCCAACCAGCCAGCTGAATTAAAGAGGTAGAGTTGTAATAGAAAAAGTAGGCTATAATTTGTAAACTATATTCTAGACAGAGATATAAAATAAATTATATTTGAGAGAGCGGTAAGAGGATAAACGCTATTTGAGAGTAAGCTTCAATAAACAATATTTGAGTGCAATCCAACTGTTTATGGCCGCCATCTTGGAAATAGCCTTAATTTTTTTTTTTTTAACCATTTGATTTACCATGTCAAAATAACATACAAATTGATGCCTAGATCATTTAAATACACCCATCCATCAAAGTTTAATAGCAAAAATGTTTTTCTTACATTTGATGTGGCGGCCATCTTGAAAAATGGCCGCCATGTTGGATTTTCAGGTGGCTAATGTGCTTTTCTCAAAAAGTAGGTTCCATGGATTATTCATGCCAATTTTGGTGCTTGTACCACAAAGTGAACGATTGTCCTGGAATATGGACTTAATCTGCCGCACTATAGTTGCTAGTAGAACTATCGATACGTCGTTCATAATTTAAAATCACAAACGTTATCTTATCCAGGATAGGTAAACAATGTGAAATCAGCCTCCCTTCAAGAACGAAATAAGATGTAAACACATCTAGCAGCTAAGTCTTCTTAAAGACTCCCGAGTCCAACATCTAAGCTTCATTAGCTGCTAACGTTAACAAAAAATATTCATGTCAGTTTAACGTTATCGTTAGCCAACAAGCTAACGCTAGCTCACGCAAACCAACTTGTTGTTCACAGGCATATATGAAGTTAGCGTTCAACCAAATCAAGCTTCGCTCAATTTTAACTGAGTTTTGAGTTTAGCTTTGATTAAAAATGTAACAAAGCCCAAGTTGGACAAGATTTAGCCCTGTCGAAAGTGAGCTAAATTAGCTTGCGCAAGCTAGCTGCTAGACGTTAGCTGGTGTGTATCATCAGATGGCCAGTTCTGGATTATATCAGCAAATAACGGATTATATCAGCAAATAAAGCTAGATAAGTTGGTAACTTGTGTTATGGAAGTACGTTTTCACTGAATATACTAGGTAACTGCATAAATAAAGCATATAGAAGCATACTTACAGTGAGCCCGCAGACACCGCTATTTCGCCTCCGCACTCCATCAGCGAAAAAACTGAGGAAGGAAACCGTTAGCAGATTTGAAGGGCGCGTTCGATGTGCGCATCCGCAAAGGGTCCGGCGTGGATCCGCCGTATGAAGGCGCGTTAACGGAGGCGAAATGTGTTCTGTGCCCGTATCCAAAACGGAGGCTGACTGTCAGGCGGATGTGGCGGCTTGAGCGCGGGTCCGTTTTGGACTCCTTTGCTGTATAATATGAATATAATATGGGTTTTTCCTTTTCAGGGCAGTTAACCACTTATTCAAGACCACTTTGCGTTTTAGTGGCAAAGTGTGGAAATGCACAGACTTATTGGTAGCTTTAAGTCTATAAAACAAGACTTTGATAAAACTCATTTGTACAGCCAGGGGCAATACAAAAGTGGCCCCCTGAGCTTCGTTTAGTAGCCATAGCTGATCGGTTGGTTACTATAGACCCCTTCACAACGGATAAACAAACATTCGGAGTGGCGTGACGTCAGTGGCGGCAGAAAAGTTAGACGGCTATTGAAAAGCACTAGTAGGCTAATGCGGCTAAAATTAGTCCGTAATTAACCTTTGATGAAATGGCTAACGATATAAAACAGTATGTACATATGTCACGTCCCTACGGGGTAAACAACACGTGTGTATGTTTATATCTGTTTCACCTGTGTTTTGATTGTGTCTTGTGCTCGTAACATTGGCTGATGAGCTAACTGGCGGCCAGACGCCAGTAATCAGGACCGGGCCAGCAGCTGATCGGCGAGGGACGTTTGCATTGGCTGACTGTGGTATAAAATCCCAGGTATGACTCTGTTGTGGAGGACGGGCAGTGCTACGAGAGGCGCCGGTGCAGAGGACAAGTCGGACGGAGTTTCGTTTGTGGACTGTAGCGTGTAGCCGTATTGCTCGTGGTGGCTGTGTATGTTTGTGTTCTCTCCCTTTCATTTTCTCTCTCTTCTGCCGGTGCCGATCGGGCTGGACGGGGCTGGAGCTGGGAGTGTAGCTGACATGCCAAGACGATCCGCAGTGGAGGGACGTAAGAGTTCTGAGTGAGTGACTGAGGCTGGCTAGTTCGGCTGGACAATGGCTTAGCGATCTGTTTACTTCCCTCTCAGGCGGCGGCTCGTGGAAGACAGGCGGCGGAGGAGATCGGTGTTGGCTGTTGATGTGGCGCAGTAAATCCGAGTCAAGGAACGTAACTATGCCTGCAAGTGACTGTGTGAGTGGGTCTGGTAGCGTCGCTGGCCTTGGATGCTGAGCCTGTGTGTTTTCCTCTCCCGCTAGACTGCAGCGAGTGGGCGGAGCTTCCGGGTGCGCGTGAGGGTGCGTTCCAGCCTATCGGTGAGCAGAAGAGGACGTGGGAACGTTCAAACGGAACTTTCTTGTGAGCTCTTCACGCTGCGCCCTGGGAGGACTACTGGCCGCCAGTTAAGTGCACGGATGTGCTGTGGACATTGAAGCTGGTTATGACCTGTGCTGTGTAAATATGATAGTGGTTTATTGTCAATTTATTTTTGGTTTGTGGTTGTTTTGTTTGGTTTGATTTTGGGGGATTCAGTGAGTTGGCTGTGGCAGAGCCAATGGGTCCCCCTATGTGTAAGATTTAATTTTCTGTTTGTGTGTCTATTTATATGGTGTGGGACTTGACCTCCCGGCAGGAGGGGATCTGAGGGCTGCAGCAGTGGACCCTATGACTTTGCTGTGCTAAATTAGCTAGCCTTGTGGTAATTCTACATTTGGAGTGGGTTTTAAATAGTAGCTTAGCCAAGCCTTGGGGTGTTGTGTATGAACTGTTATATTGTGTGCTGCACTGGACTGATTTCTATTGGTTGATGAATTGTAACTGCCTACTGCTGCAGAATGTATGATGGAAAGAGACTGTGGGGAGGTCCTTAATAAATATTGGTCATCTGCACTTGTGTGTCCGTGTTGCTTGTGGTCAAGGGGTCCTAAGAAGTTCCTGTTAGGGGAACAGAAAATTGGGTTGTGCTCAGGGGCTAAGAATCCCCCTTAAAATCAAACCGGCCTGTTTGGTCGCGACACAAATTTGGCGTAGTCGGCAAAGGATCCCTTTTTCCACAGCAGCATGGACGAACAGGACCAGTTGCAACCAACTCAACCAAGGGTTCCACCACCTGATGCTACCACAGGGTCTCTTCCAGGGTTTTTCCCCTGGTTTGCAGGGGGGCCCTGGATACCAAAATTTGGGGTGGACAAATGTGAGCAGTTCGGGGAATGGAAAAGAAACATTGAGGTATGTTTAAGGGCTTTAGCACTGAACAGCAAGCAGCAGGTTGATTTAGTCATGGGGGCTCTGGAAGGGGAACCAAAGAGGGAAGTAGAACTTTTGGAAGAGGACAAAAAAGACACAGTGGATAAAATCTTAAAGTTCTTAGAGCAGCTGTATGGGCGAGAGGCTGGGCTAGCTGAGTTAAGAGGGGCTTTCTTCACCTGTAGACAGCACTCCGGGGAGGGGGTGGGCTCGTTCATCTTGCGTCTCCGTGAGTGTCGTTGCAGGTGGAGAAAGAAGGAACCAACCGAGGGTGATGACAACGATACCCTAAGAAGTCAACTGGTGGCGGGCATGCTGATGGGTCCAGCCAAGAGGGAGCTACAGCGTATGATCCGACGGAACCCAGGTCTCACATTCGCTGAAGCGTGCATGGAGGCCCGGGAGGTGGAGAGAGAGGGTGCCTCTGAAGTAACTACAGAAGGAGTAGAGTCCCGCCGAGCGTATGTTCCACCTTCACGTGACCCCGGAGCACCACCAGGTGACCCCCCAGCCCAACCGGATGCTTGGCGGACTGCTCTGAAAGAGGAATTGGTTCAGGAGTTGCGCAATCAAGTAAAAGAACTTCGTGAATCCTTGCTGGGTGAGCTACGCACAGGGATGACTCTTCGAGGGGGTGGGGGGCCTCCAAGCTCCGATGGCCCCCTAAGGGGACGATCGCGCCAAGGCCAAGGTACTGGCGCAGTTGCACGGTGGGACGACCAAGGAAGACCAATCTGTCTACATTGTGGGCGAGTCGGACACATGCGGAGAGAGTGTCCTGATCGTCGGGCGCTACCCCGAGATCCACCAGCGGAAAGTCGTGCTGTCAGGCCCTTGGTGGAGGGGGAGGGTGTGGAGCCAGCTCTGCGGGAAGCTCTGGTTGGAGATAGTCCCTTGGTCCAGGTGTTGGCTGCAGGCCGCCCAGTGTCTTGCATCATCGACACAGGCTCCCAGGTCACCTTATTCAGCAAGGCCCTATTTGAGAAACAGGTGCAGGGAGTAGAAATGAGAGGTGCCCATGAGGTCCCATGGCTTACCCTCAAAGCAGTGAATGGACTGAAACTTCCATATGTGGGCTACGTAGTGTTGGACTTTACTGTTGCTGGGGTGGTCATTCCCCAGCGGGGGGTTGTGATTGTAGAAGACCAGCACTTGCCGGCTTCACATGGGATTTTGGGAATGAATGTCATTCGACACTGCTGGGAAGTCCTTGAACAGCAAGGGGGGGCTAATCATTCCTTGTTTGTCTCTGCCCTCCCCAGATCCGCTCGAGCTGCTTGGAGCCAAGCGTTTGCAGCGTGCCGGCGCCTGCAGGTGACCGTGAACCGCCACGAGGAACCCTACCTTGCCCGGCTCCGCTCATCAGGACCTCCAAGGCTGCAGCCTCAGTCTGAGTGTGTCGTCTGGGCCGACGTTCCAAGGGGCCAATTGAGGGACGGTGACCAAGTCCTGGTCGAGGATTTTCGAGCAGGCCACCAGGAGTGGTGCGTGGGCCGAGCCCTGGCCAGGGTGCGGGATGGACGGGTACCTCTCCGGGTGTGTAACCTCCACGCCTACCCGGTAGAGCTTCCCGTGCGCCGCCCGCTGGCCAGTGTCGAAAGGGTTGGACCTGACGCTGTACAGTTACCCAATGAGTTGGTGCTCCGTCCCCAGGGAGAAGGTACTGTCGAGGTCATGGTCCGCCCTGTTGGGCATGCTCTGCCCCAGCACCTCCAGACATTGGGCCAGCAGGGAGAGGGCCTGAGTCCAGAGGAGAAGAGGCAGCTACATCAGTTGTTGGAGCAGTGGCAGAGGGTGTTTGCGCGGGATGAGGACGATCATGGAAGGACTGACGCCGTGTACCACCATATACCAACGGGCACCGCTGCACCCATCCGAGAGCGATACCGCCCAGTACCCCCTAGTATGTATCCGGAGATCAAGGAGCTCTTACGGGGGATGCTAGAGGGAGGTGTTATCCGCGAGAGCTCCAGTCCATGGGCCGCCCCAGTCGTCCTTGTTCGAAAGAAGGATGGGGCTTGGCGGTTCTGCGTGGACTATAGGCGGCTAAATGATGTCACCCACAAGGACGCTTACCCTCTGCCCCGCATAGAAGAGTCCCTTACGAGTCTGAAGGGAGCTGCCTGGTATTCCACCCTCGATTTGGCAAGTGGCTATTGGCAGGTGGAGGTACACCCTGACGACCAGGAGAAGACTGCCTTTGCTACCCCCATGGGCCTCTACCAGTTCGAGCGTATGCCGTTTGGACTCTGCAATGCACCTGCCACGTTCCAGAGATTAATGCAGCGCTGCCTAGGGGACAAGGTGCATGATTTCCTGCTGATATATTTAGATGATGTGATTCTGTTCTCTTCTGACTTTTCTTCCCATCTAGCCCACCTGGAGCAGGTGTTCGCTCGGCTGGAGGCCCATGGGTTGAAACTACAACCAGCAAAGTGCAGTCTCTTCCAGCGCTCCGTCAAGTACCTGGGTCATGTAGTCGGCGCAGATGGCGTTTCCACAGACCCGGAGAAGACTGCAGCGGTACAGGACTGGCCGGTACCCACAACTGTGAAGGAGGTAAGATCCTTCTTGGGATTTGTGGGTTACTACCGCCGTTTTATACCAGGGTTCTCCAAGCTGGCGGCGCCTCTGCACACCCTGTTGAGGGGAGTACCTGCGGCATCACGTGGGCGGGTCCAGTGGTCCGATACGTGTCAGGAGGCCTTTGATGGACTGAAACGTGCCTTGGTGGAGGCGCCAGTGCTAGCCTACGCCGACTACACCCTGCCATTCCGCCTCTATACCGATGCAAGCCTCCAGGGCCTAGGAGCAGTCCTCGCGCAGGTGCAGGGAGGTAAGGAGAGAGTGATCGCTTACGCCAGTCGGGGTTTGCATGACACAGAGAAAAACGACAACAATTACAGTGCTTTTAAGTTGGAACTGTTAGCCTTGAAATGGGCTATAACGGAAAAACTTAAGGACTATTTATGGGGCATGAAGTTTATTGTGTTCACAGACCATCGACCTCTCCTGCACCTGAAGACTGCCAGTTTGGGGGCTGTGGAACAGCGATGGGCAGGCCAGTTGGCCTGCTATGACTTTACACTGCACCACAAGCCAGGGCGGGAACACCTGAATGCCGACGCCCTCTCACGGCAGCCCGGCTTGGCTGTGGTGGGACAAGTTGGTGCCAGGGACGATGTGGATTGGGCGGAGCGGCAGGGGCAGGACCCAGCACTGGCCCAGGTGAGACAGGCGTGGTTGTCAGGGGTGGCACCTACCACAGAGGTGCGAGAGGCATGGCCATGGGCTAGCCAAGTGCTGCTCCGGAACTGGGACAGGCTGAAGGTGCAACAGGGGGTGCTCCTGTATCAGGTGAACGGAAAAGAGGGGTGGGCTGTGGTGGTCCCGGAAGCGGAGCGCCACGCCATCTGGAGGGAGTACCACGAAGCTCTGGGGCATGCTAGAGGGAGGCGGCTGGTGAGTGCACTCCAGATCCGGTTCTTCTGGCCAGGGTTGAAGAGGGATGTGGAAACCTGGGAGAAGCAGTGTCCAAGGTGCCTGATCGGGTCAGCAGGACGCAGTGAGTACCCCCCTTTATGCAGTATAAAGACTTGCTATCCGTGGGAAGTCCTAGCAGTGGACTTTTTGTCAATGGGGCGACCCACGGACGCCCGACCTTACGTGCTGGTGGCTGTCGATCTGTTCTCCCGCTATGCGTTCGCAGTACCGACTCGGGATCAGACGGCAGAGACGGCTGCTCGCCTGTTGTGGAGAGAGGTGTTCCAGCGTTATGGGTGCCCTGAGCGATTACTGTCTGACCAGGGCCCAGCATTCGAAGCCACCCTTCTCCGGGAGCTATGTAGAGCCTATGGGTGCAAGAAAATCCGCACTACCCCATATCGCCCCCAGGGTAATGGGGCCTGTGAACGTTGGAACCAGACGCTGCTGGGACTATTGAACACCTTGACACCCGCCGAACAGCAGCGATGGACAGAGCACCTACCGGATCTGTTGCAAGCCTACAACAGCACTCCGCACAGCAGCACTGGCTTGGCCCCCTTCTTCGTGCTATTTGGTCGGCACCCCCGGCTCCCTGTGGACCAATCATGGGGAGTGGGCGATAATGCGGATGGCGGCAATGGTGGTGGGTGGCTTTGGAGTCATCGGCGCAGGCTGAAGAATGCGATTGAGGAGGTGCAACGAAAAGCGGGACAAAGGCAGGAACAAGACCAACGAAGGCATCAACATAAGGTAAGGGGGCTGCCCTTGGTGCCGGGGGAGAGGGTCCTGGTACGGAGCTTCAGGCGGCGGGCCCACGGCAAGTTGGGACCATACTGGAACCCAGGACCCCAGGTGGTGGTAGGACAACCAGATCCTCAGGGGCCCGTGTACCAGGTGCGCCCTGAAGGCCAAGACGGGCCACTCCGCACCCTTCATCGCCGTCATCTGCGTGTCTGCCCCCCTGGGTGCGAGCTGCGACCTCCGGAGACTGCAGGTGAGCGAGTGGGGGGGGCAGGTCCAGATGTGTGCCCTAGGTGGGGGGGGCAGGTGCTGGGTTGGCCTGGGTTGTTGCCTTCACGGGACCCGCAGGGAGTAGAGGCTTATGAGGCTGAGGAGGCTGCACCTGGTGAACCTGAGGTTCTACCAGGGCCAGCTGAGGCTGAGGCCCCCATGCAGGACTTAGAGGGTATGGAGGGGGGTGAGCCAGAGGAAGTAGACGGAGCCCTGCGGAGGTCTCTGAGGACCAACCTCGGGCAAAAGCCAGTTCGGTACCGTCCATAGATGGTCGGGACGACCCATGTTTTAGCGGGGGGGTGTGTCACGTCCCTACGGGGTAAACAACACGTGTGTATGTTTATATCTGTTTCACCTGTGTTTTGATTGTGTCTTGTGCTCGTAACATTGGCTGATGAGCTAACTGGCGGCCAGACGCCAGTAATCAGGACCGGGCCAGCAGCTGATCGGCGAGGGACGTTTGCATTGGCTGACTGTGGTATAAAATCCCAGGTATGACTCTGTTGTGGAGGACGGGCAGTGCTACGAGAGGCGCCGGTGCAGAGGACAAGTCGGACGGAGTTTCGTTTGTGGACTGTAGCGTGTAGCCGTATTGCTCGTGGTGGCTGTGTATGTTTGTGTTCTCTCCCTTTCATTTTCTCTCTCTTCTGCCGGTGCCGATCGGGCTGGACGGGGCTGGAGCTGGGAGTGTAGCTGACATGCCAAGACGATCCGCAGTGGAGGGACGTAAGAGTTCTGAGTGAGTGACTGAGGCTGGCTAGTTCGGCTGGACAATGGCTTAGCGATCTGTTTACTTCCCTCTCAGGCGGCGGCTCGTGGAAGACAGGCGGCGGAGGAGATCGGTGTTGGCTGTTGATGTGGCGCAGTAAATCCGAGTCAAGGAACGTAACTATGCCTGCAAGTGACTGTGTGAGTGGGTCTGGTAGCGTCGCTGGCCTTGGATGCTGAGCCTGTGTGTTTTCCTCTCCCGCTAGACTGCAGCGAGTGGGCGGAGCTTCCGGGTGCGCGTGAGGGTGCGTTCCAGCCTATCGGTGAGCAGAAGAGGACGTGGGAACGTTCAAACGGAACTTTCTTGTGAGCTCTTCACGCTGCGCCCTGGGAGGACTACTGGCCGCCAGTTAAGTGCACGGATGTGCTGTGGACATTGAAGCTGGTTATGACCTGTGCTGTGTAAATATGATAGTGGTTTATTGTCAATTTATTTTTGGTTTGTGGTTGTTTTGTTTGGTTTGATTTTGGGGGATTCAGTGAGTTGGCTGTGGCAGAGCCAATGGGTCCCCCTATGTGTAAGATTTAATTTTCTGTTTGTGTGTCTATTTATATGGTGTGGGACTTGACCTCCCGGCAGGAGGGGATCTGAGGGCTGCAGCAGTGGACCCTATGACTTTGCTGTGCTAAATTAGCTAGCCTTGTGGTAATTCTACATTTGGAGTGGGTTTTAAATAGTAGCTTAGCCAAGCCTTGGGGTGTTGTGTATGAACTGTTATATTGTGTGCTGCACTGGACTGATTTCTATTGGTTGATGAATTGTAACTGCCTACTGCTGCAGAATGTATGATGGAAAGAGACTGTGGGGAGGTCCTTAATAAATATTGGTCATCTGCACTTGTGTGTCCGTGTTGCTTGTGGTCAAGGGGTCCTAAGAAGTTCCTGTTAGGGGAACAGAAAATTGGGTTGTGCTCAGGGGCTAAGAATCCCCCTTAAAATCAAACCGGCCTGTTTGGTCGCGACACATACACTCAGTGTATGGGATTGGGAGGATTATTTGAAAAAACTTTGAAAAAACGTACGTTATCAGGTGGGATCATTCTGACAGATCCCCATTCTAAGGGAATGGAAAGAAGACGTAGCAAGATTGCCCTCCGTTGAATGGCCAGATATTTATAATTAGATCTACGTTATTGAAAAACCGAGCGTATACAGCAGTGGCGGCTGGTGGTTATAAAAATAAGGGAGGAAGGAAGGTGCACTTGATCGGTGTTAGTGGCAAATGTGAGGTTGTGATGGTGTTGGTGGCATATTGGCAAATGTAAGGTTGTGATGGTATTGGTGGCATATGTGAACAATAGAGTATGTAGGCCGCCTACCCAGACATTTAAACCACCGTTATGCACTTGAGCAAGGCATTTAACCTCAAATTGCTCCAGGGACAATGATCTTTGTTATATAATTGACATATGTAAGTCACTTTGGATAAAAGTGTCTGCTAAATTAATAAATGCAAATGTTAACACTTGGAGGTCCGGGGCCTTTTCAGGCACTTTGAGGCAGCTAGCTATACCTTGAGATTTTTAAGTTTTTCATCTAACTAAAAACATCTATGCAAAAGTGGCACATATGGTTATATTCAAGAGATCTTCCAAAATAATTATATGAGAGTAAAGTGGATGTAATGAAATTACTTTTTATAATAATTCAGTGTAAACAATTTTCAAAGGTCAAAGGTCAAAGGTATAAAAATACACTATAAATATATATCGAGCTAAGACTTTTGAAGTTTAAACCTTGAAAACAATGGTGTTGGCTCCATATAAGTAATAAGAACATTTAAAAATGTTATGTAGTTTTACTACAAATTGGAAAAAAGTCAGACTAATGGGTCACTTAGTGTGTGTCTCTTTCAAATGCAAATTACTGTAAGTTGAATGGGCCTGCTGCAGGTGAGAGGACTGAAATCCTAGGGTTTTCTTTTATTGTTTTTCCAAAGTGCCATTGATACATTCTCTTTTAACTAGTTGATTAAAGGTTTATGGTGTCACTTATATGTTTCTAGGACAAAAAAAACTAGCAAAGATTGACATGTGTGTTTGGAACAGTCTTTCAAATCCCCAGGGAGGGATTTAGACTCCAGAGGGTTAATCAATCTAGTTCTGGGAAGTCAGGAAAAATGTTTTGGATATTGCCGAAATGAGATCGTTTTGTATGGTTTTAGACATGCCTGTAAATAGTGACGAATTGTTGTCTGAATCAGCCCCCTCGTCATCCCCCCTGAAAGACAGTTCTTGCATGCCCAGATAGGCAGTAGCATTAATCAAACGTTTCACAGTCTCCCTGTTCTGGCGCACCTTTGCATTATGCTGTGCAGTCTGCAACCGCACACCTTCGTCCATAACCTGATCAATTGGCATTGTGCCCAGCAATGACAATCGGATTACAGCTTCAATGTGCTCATCACACAAATCGTGGCGTTTTGTTGCCCTATCCAAATTTCCAAATTGGCGTTTTGTTGCCCTATCCTGGCTATCCAAATATCCAAATTGTCAGTAAATCCCTGAACTGTCCACGTTCGTGACTTCCCCATTAGCAGGCAAGGCCAGCAGTATAGCCGACTGTTTTCTGTGCTACCAGTTAGCCACGAGTATTTGTCATACCATGTAGCATTCACTACACTAGATTTAGCATTACGATCTTTTTTTGGAATATGGATTTTTGGAACTGGTCTTCCTGCTGCTTTGATCCTAACCTTTGCACTGTAATTGAATGTGTAAAATGGTTTGTTCAGTAAAAACATGGACAGCGTCCTCTGATGCCATTGTAGTATTTATTTCACGAGCAATTAGCAATGTAAAACAAGCCTCCCGTTCAACACAATATTCTTCTCGTTGTGGTGGACGCAGATCACGGTCTTGCACGGTGTAATCCAGAGGAGCTAGCTGCTTATTGGTTCACCGTTGGCGCTAAATTCCAGAGCCTCTGGCTAGACCCGCCCACTCCAACGGAGGAGCTTCCTCCCTTGCCCATTGAAAACGACGGGGTTCACGAGCCGCTGGGGTCTGAGAAGTTTTATAATGGACTTCAATGAGGGGTTTGAGGAGGAAGCTCCTCCGTACAGTAATTTTGCATTGCGATAGGGGGTGCTGTTGGCATTTTGACCTAGGAGAACGATTTTAGCTCATTCAACGTGTCCAAATAGTAATATTAAGAATAATTTATCAGATAAAAAAAAAATAAAAAAATCCCTGAAGTTTTAGGGAGGTTGTTCCTCCCTTTCCTCAATGGAGGAGCCTCCTCTGGTATACAGTAAGGAGAAGTGGCGGGTGTATAGATCATTGGATATATAACTATGTCCCAAATGGTCATGTCTAAGATTTACAATACAATGACATATCGGATGAGTTTAGCGTTGTCGCTGATGGCAGTTGATGGTTGTTTTGCCGCCAGCGAACGTAGTGACGTAGGCTCAGCAGGGGTCTATAGAATGTTTAAGCAACCAACCTCATGACATAACGTTCTATATTTATCCAAGATGGCCCTACACTGTTGCAAAAATGTAACATTAGAGGACTGATTATTTCCAATGACATGTGACCTATGCTGATAACACTGTTGGGATTTGTAGAGTGTACCTCCCTCTTGCAAACCATGCTAGCATTGTCTAGTGTTTCATGTCCACTTTAAGCTGCATCAGTCTGTTTACTATCGTTGCTTTCTATGCTCGCTGCTTTGCAACCCACCTCCTCCCCAGCTCCACCTCAAAATGGTTTAACCTGAAATAATGTAATTCTGTTGTCATTGTTGCTTGCTCAGTTCTAAGGGGAATAGAGCTACTCTCCCAGTTTTAAACTGGAACGGGAGCCCCCTGAGGATGCTGCTGTTCCCTGTCTTAGCTTACCATGGAGCTCATGGAAAGACAGGGAATTTTCTCTGAACAGAGCCATACCGCCAAATACAAATAAAGTTGGTTCTAAAGATATTTCTGTCTTGTGTATTTTTGACTTAAGTGGTCCTGACAGAAACAATACCTAAAGTGGTATAAAATGCTTCGTGAATACGGGCCCTGTTAAGGAAACATAGAACAACATAGATTACAGGTAGTTAATCTCACCATTCCAGGAGTATCAACTAATCTTGGAAACTCTGCAATGATTTCATTCAACGGCTTTGTGCCATTGCTCCTGATCCACTGTGCCCTATGGATAGCTGTCGCCTGCATGTATTCAGCAACCTGGGACGCTGGCCATACAGATGGTACGGGTTGAGAATGCTCCTTTCATTCCCGCACATCGGGACTCCCGAAGCATCGGGAAAACTGCAACCGCAAGGGGGCAACATAGACCGCCCGAGTTTTCGAATGTTTACAGCCTACCTCACAGCTCTCTCACTCGACGTAGCCTATAACTCAGTCAGTCCAGCAGAGATGCCAGAGCAACGTTTTGGTCAACGGAGAGGGAGAGAAATGCTCCGCATATCCGTCTCATTTAATCATTAAAATGAAAGTGATTGGTGAAATTAATCAAACGACGTTTCAATAAACCATTGTTGAAATGAATGAAAATGGTTTTAGAAACCTATAGGCCTATCAGAAGGACTATTTCCTTCAATTCAACCTGAAATAGGCTACTCGAAAGGCAACCTTAGATTAATTCATGAATTCATTACGGTTACAAGACCGCATTTCCGTGAATAGGCTATTATTGTCAACGTCAAGGCGAAGACGAAAGAGATGGACAAGATGGACATTTTGGCAACATTTACATGCTAGGAATACTTAGAAATGTGTAAGCTATTTTAAAACGGAGGCTTGTTCATTTTAACCGGCGACGTTTCAAGTACATCTACCAAATAAAGCCTATCGAAGTTCACATCCAGCTGTGGCGCAAGTGGTTGATGCATAGGTATCGTATGCCAGCGACCGGGGTTCGAAACCTAGTCGAAGAACCTCTCCGGAACCCATCAAAAGAAAATGTATCGATTTATTAAAAGAAATGAAAGACTTCCTGTTTTGAGATTCTTTTTATGTTTGCGATGTCTGCTGAAAAGAAAAGTTAATATGTTAATTCGTGGTTCAGCGCGCACTCACACACATTTTTACATTGACATAGTGTCGGGCTCAAGTGTCGTGTCGTCCTCAGTGCCGCATATAGGCTATAATGTAGTGACCTGGTTAGACGAGTGTGGGGGAGGGGGAATGATCGCACAAGACAATAATGCTCTTCATGAAATGGATCTCACAGGCGGCTGTCTGTTTTTAAATGTAGCCTACTACACCACTTGCGAAATCGGACGTGGCACATAGCCTAATTATTAGGCTACTGGATAGCAAATCCATAGACTTTGTTCATCCTATATCCTTAAAATGAAAGTGATGACTGGCGAAATTAATCAAACGACGTTTCAATAAACCATTGTTGAAATGAATGAAAATGGTTTTAGAAACCTATAGGCCTATCAGAAGGAAATAGCCTTCAATTCAACCTGAAATAGGCTACTCGAAAGGCAACCTTAGATTAATTCATGAATTCATTAGGCTACGGTTACAAGACCGCATTTCCGTGAATAGTCAACGTCAAGGCGAAGACGAAAGAGATGGACAAGATGGACATTTTGGCAACATTTACATGCTAGGAATAGCCTACTTAAAATGTGTAGGCCTAAGATATTTTAAAACGGAGGCTTGTTCATTTTAACCGGCGACGTTCAAGTAGGCTACGGCGACGTTCAAGTACATATCCCGAATAAAGCCTTTCGAAATTCACGTCCAGTTGTGGCGCATGTGGTTGAAGCATAGGTATCGTACGCCAGCGACCGGTGTTCGAAACCCAGTCGAAGAACCTCTCCGGAACCCGTCGAAACAAAATGAATCGATTTATTAAAAGAAATGAAAGATTTCCTGTTTTGAGATTCTTTTTATGTTTGCGATGTCTGCTGAAAAGAAAAGTTAATATGTTAATTCGTGGTTCAGCGCGCACTCAAACACATTTTTACATTGACATAGTGTCGGGCTCAAGTGTCGTCCTCAGTGCCGCATAGGCTATAGCCTAGGCTATAATGTAGTGAACTGGTTAGACGAGTGTGGGGGAGGGGGAATGATCGCACAAGACAATAATGCTCTTCATGAAATGGATCTCACAGGCGGCTGTCTGTTTTTAAATGTAGCCTACTACACCACTTGCGAAATCGGACGTGGCACATAGCCTAATTATTAGGCTACTGGATAGCAAATCCATAGACTTTGTTCATCCTATATCCTTGGCGGAGATAATAATTAGGCATATCAAATTAAAAGCACACTACGACAGGTATACTTGTGTGATCACGCAACACAAGAGAGCATTTAGCAATGGGACAGTTGTGAATGAGTGCTTAACACCCTGGAGTCTAAATACCCCCGGGGGATTTGAAAAACTGTTCCAAACACACATCTCAATCTCTGCTTTTATCATATTATAGAGACACCATTAGAAGCCTTTAATCAACTCGTTTTCAAATATATAGCCTATGTTTTAAGAGAATATGGCAATGATAATGGCACTTTCTAAAAACAATAAATTCGTAGGATTTGTCCTCTCACCTGCAGCAGGCCCATTCAAAAGCCCATCCACCTAATTTGCATTTGAAAGAGCCAATCACTAAAGTGACACATTTAGTCTAGCCTACTTTATTAGTTTTTTTTGACCCCTCTAATAAATTGCCTATAGTCCTACTACGATAATGGAGGAAGGGCTGCCTAACTGTTCCCCCTAAGAGTTTTTTCATAAGATAAAATGTTTACTCTATTTAAGTTTAGGATTTGGTAGACAAGACAACCTCGGAAAAGTTCTTCAGATAAACAATGTTTTATTGAATTAAAGGAAAGAAAATGTATCGCCAGGGTTTCGGGGCTTGCGAAGGCATTCGTTGATCTTATCGATGCAGTCCTTGCGGCCACTTCTCCCCATCGTAGGAAACTTTCTGCTTAGTGTTGACAAAGGTCTTGACGTTGTGTGGCAGTGCTTGCTTGCCCTTCGATCCATCCCAGTTGGTGGTTTTGCACCAGGCTCTAGTGCTCCTTTGTGGTGATGGCTCTGAAGAGCAGGCATCCGTATCTACCAGTGATGCGCGGGCTGATCCAAATCGAGCGGGCGACCGCGGTTATGGGTCAAGAAAAAATATTTTTAATGATATGCGGGTCATGTTTGGTCGGGTCGGTAAAAAAAATAAATTGTCATTTATATCGTACATAATTGTCTTTAGAAGAAAAAGACATAAGTTGCAGCATTCCCACTGAAACGCGATTCTATCCCCCACATTTTGTCACGAACATGTAGAAATGCACTTGTTGTTTCTGCGTAGACAGACCCTCGGCTACACTTGACATGCAGTTGTGTTCTGTTCTCAGAGCATATGCTTTCTCTGTCTATGATCTGCAGCTTTTATCTCGAACTGCTGGCCTCTACAGAAAGTGGCAGAATCGTCTACTGAGCAGCGAAGTTGCCGATGCAATGCGTGTTTCTCAAGTCTGATAATTTCCAGCAAGATCGAATGGTATTATGGAAAGAAAAATAAACTAAAAGTTTCCCAAATCAGGAAATATTTCTTAATTTAATGTCATCAAGGCATATAGCCTACAATTGGTATGAGCATGCAATATGTGCGTCCTTGCGCAACTTATAGGCCTAGTGGCTCGTTGGAAAGCCCCACGTCTGCTCTTCCCCACGTCGTGCAATAAAGGTTTCATCTCGCTGCAATTTATAATCGCGGAGCAATGGACTTTTGGTCCATTGATGAAGACGTTAATAAAGAGTTTCTTAATAATATTCTATGCCTGCATTTCATGCTTGGGAGAGCTTCAAGGCATTCATGTGAGGAACGGCTGAAACAGAATTTGTATAGGAAAATCCTAGGCTAATTATGTTCAATGTTGAGTCAAACAGCCACATTTTTGGATGAATGCTGACACGGAACAAAAAAAAGGTAGACTAAATGCATGTTTCCCAAATTCTGAGCAATTATAGGCTATATATAATTAGGCAATATAGGCTATATTATTGTTTTACATGCATATGAGATACCAATTTTGCATAGCTCAGAACGCGAAGAATAAATACGAGGACTGACCATCTCGCCTCTCCGCGTTTCCCCCAATAGGCCTACCATGGCGACAAAGAAATAAATATGATTTGACATTTTAATGTTTGTAGCGCGCCAGTTTACCCAGTGTGTGTGCATTGAGTAGTTCCTTAAAATACGGAACAAAGAGCGTCCCGTAGGCTATCTGTTCAATACAGAAGAAGACTTTAACTATTACTTATATATTTCTTATAACGAAACGCGAAGAAAAAATACGAGGACTGACCATCTCGCCTCTCCGCGTTTCCCCCAATATCATGGCGACAAAGAGAAATACATATGATTTGACATTTTAATGTTTGTAGCGCGCCAGTTTACCCAGTGTGTGTGCATTGAGTAGTTCCTTAAAATACGGAACAAAGAGCGTCCCGTAGGCTATCTGTTTAATACAGAAGAAGACTTTAACTATTACTTATATATTTCTTATAACGAAATGCGAAGAAAAAATACGAGGACTGACCATCTCGCCTCTCCGCGTTTCCCCCAATATCATGGCGACAAAGAGAAATAAATATGATTTGACATTTTAATGTTTGTAGCGCGCCAGTTTACCCAGTGTGTGTGAATTGAGCAGTTCCTTAAAATACGGAACAAAGAGCGTCCCGTAGGCTATCTGTTTAATACAGAAGAAGACTTTAACTATTACTTATAGGCTATATTTCTTATAACGAAACGCGAAGAACAAATACGAGGACTGACCATCTCGCCTCTCCGCGTTTCCCCCAATATCATGGCGACAAAGAGAAATAAATATGATTTGACATTTTAATGTTTGTAGCGCGCCAGTTTACCCAGTGTGTGTGCATTGAGTAGTTCCTTAAAATAGCCTACGGAACAAAGAGCGTCCCGTAGGCTATCTGTTTAATACGGAAGAAGACTTTAACTATTACTTATATATTTCTTATAACGCTGGCTGTAGGCGATTTCTATAACCATTTTCATTCATTTCAACAATGGTTCATTGAAGTGTCGTTTGAATAATTTCGCCAGTCATCACCTTCATTTTAATGATTCAGTGAGATTAAGGAGTCGACTATTGACGGATATGCGGTCTTCATCATTAAATGCAGTTGAAACTTTCTGCCACCTGGTGGTTGTTTGGGTACATTGCCTTAGCCTCGAAAAAAATCGGCTTGACGCACTGCGGGATCTCTTCGGGAGTCCCGCGGGAGAAGGTGCATTCTCAACCCGTACCCACTGTATGTTATTTTTCAGCCACTCAGTCAACTGAATGGCCCGCTCTCCAGTTATAACTACTTCTGTAATGAGCAGAGAAAGAAAATATAAGCAGTCAATAAAAACAGTAAATAAGCAATCACAGTCAATGTTGAGCTTTAATCAGAAAACCCGTAATCGAAGCTGGTGATGCAGTAGTTTACTTGGTCAAGGGTCAAGACTTTTTGCTCAGTCATTGAACTAGAACTAACCACAAGCTTAAGTTCAAAACCACCGATCCCTTCAAGGATGTCATGCATGACATCAGGGGCAACATTATCTGTTACATGAAAGAAATGCAATTTGTTCAGGGAACACTGTCTTTATTCCAGTTTCTGTTGAATTGTTTTGAAGCAAGTCTGAATGGGAGTTTTCTTTATCACGCATTGCTGATGGATCTTCAGTACGTAAGGATGTCATGCATGACATTAGGAGCCACATTATCTGCTGCATGATAGAAATATAACTTGTTCAGGGAGCACTCTGTCTTGATACCGGTTTCTGTTGGGTTATTTAGAGGCAAGTCTGAATGACTTTGTGAAATACTTAATTTGCTTGTACTCTGACTACGAGTTCCTCTCCTTGTGGTGTAATAGAGTGCCTGACCTAAAATAGAGACAGTTTTACATTCAACACGACCAACAATGTCACTGATAAGACTAGATATTTGCTCGACCACATCCTTCCTTGCACTGACCGTCTGTGAGGACTTTGACTTCAGCCTTGCTAAATAGTGTTATCGAGCCTCTACGAGCCCTCTCCTCCCTGTGGTCATCAGGCACAGGTGAGGAGAAACCTTTTTGCTGTTTGTCGGCCGTTTAAGTTAGAGGCCATACATGTTTGTACTGTTTTTTTTTTTTGCTGTACTTGTCGGCCGTGTTAGAGGCCATATGCTGTAGCCAGAACATCCAAAATCAAAGCTGGCAATACGGTAGTTTACTTGGTCAAGGGTCAAGACGTTTTACTCAATCATTAAAATGAGCACAAGCTTAACTTCAAAACCACCAGTGCTGAATACCTCCGCAAGCTAGTGAGTCGAGCCTCTACGAGCCCTCTCCTCCCTGTGGTCGTCAGGCACAGGGAGGAGAGGGCCTTTTTGCTGTTTGTCGGTCGTTTAAGTTAGAGGCCATACATGTTTGTCCTGTTTTTTTTGCTGTACTTGTCGGCCGTTTAAGTTAGAGGCCATATGCTGTAGTCATTATAGACACCATGTCTGTGCTGATGTCTGTCTAAATGACCCATCTGGATTTTTTAAGTCCTGAGCCCCTACGAGCCCTCTCCACCCTGTGGTCGTCAGGCACAGGCGAGGAGCAGTGCGCTGCCACTGGATGGCCCTCACCCACTGGACTTCGCCGGGACGAACACATGTGGGCCCTCTCCTCCCTGTAGTCGTCAGGCACAGGCGAGGAGGAGCATGTCTAAGCACAAACTTCAGTTCAAAACCACCAATGCCTTTCAAAGTGGAGTCAATTACAACAATCGTCTGAATTGTTCCACACTGAGGCTTAAGCTGGACATACACTGTGCGATTTTTTCAATCGCGGTATTCTGCTGCTGCTCATACTGTACGAGTGAATTCGCAGGGGCAGCTCGCGATTCCTGTTCTCACACTACACGATCCGATGGTCGGATGCGATTTGACTGCTCACACTGTACGTCCATATCGCAACAAGTTGGACTCTTTTATCTGGAACTTTATCAGCTGTGCTGCCATGCGGCTCCGTGTTGTCTAATTGCTTTCAGTGTTGCCAGGTCACGTGAGGAGAAATACGCAGCAGGTCTCTGAAAATAAGCCATAATAAACACACAACCCCAAAAGGTTATAGCAAGCATCCCCTCCCCGAACCCCTTTTACATTTCTGGGGTGGTCATAGAGGAGTCTACCGTGAGAGTCGACGCAGCTGCATAGGTTCAAAATGCCCCCTGTGTAGCGTGTAGGCGCTGCGTGCAACCAGCAACTTCACACAAAATCAAGCCCAAGTCACTTAAAATAAGCAGACTATGGCAACACCGTTTGTTTTGTTGTCCGTATCTGTGTTCGCGCATGTGTAGTGTGACAGGTTGAGGTAAATCGGCTCAAACAGTGCTTCAACAGTGCGATAGACTCACGAGGGGCGACCAGGATTTCAAACAAGTTTGATATTCTCCCGATCGATCGGGAGGTGGTCGTGAGGTGGTAATCGCTTCTCGTTACCCCATGTATACTACACGATGCGAGACGCACGACTGAGCCAAAATTCGTTCCGATCCCCAAAATAGTCGCACGACTCAAAAATTGTGGCAAAATGGGCCAAAAATCGCACAGTGTATGCCCAGCTTTAGTTCACACTGGCAGTCGAAATCGGATGTCTTGCATATCCGATCAGAACCTGATCTTTCTGACTGACTGTTCTCATTGCATATTGCAAGTGATCACATCCGATCACATCCGATCTTGGCGTGCAATGCTCAGATCTGATATAAATTACACACACCTGGATTCATTAGGTAGAGTTGTACACAACCATGTCGTCATGGATGAAAGTGGATTTATTTTTTATATATTCCAACTTATCATGCGTGGCCGCGGCGCAAATACCTCGTCACCCTTAACGTTACAGTTTAACATGTATCACCATAAAATGATGACTTGAGTCTGACGTTTTTTGTTTTGCTGGTAGTCCTGGCGCACGTGCTGCATCAATCAATCAATCACTTCCGTCACTCAGAATTACGTTGCAATTGTTTGTCGCAGTGCAAATGACGAAAGGGGCACGTTGAAATCCTATTCAAGTGGTTCGACTGTTCAGATTGAGTCATATCCGATAGTAAGTGATATTGAAACCACCTCCGTATGTGGTGCGAATCAGCATTGGAAAAATCGCATTTCATGCGGTTTTGTGCCGGTCAGACTACCCAAAATTCAAGCTAGATACAATCCAGATAAGCAAAAAGTCGGATTTCGACTGCCAGTGTGAACTAAGCTTGAGAGTCACCCATTTGCAGATTGGCACACCAAAAGAGTAATTCCTGGCCTATAATTAGTATCCATGTACTTAATCCAAGATAGTAGACACATCTCTGTGTACAATGCCCTCAAATCCAGATTTCACCTTCTCACAACCCTCTATAGTACCAAGGAGTGTAGTGCACCCCGGTCCAACTTGAAAATCATGGGAGAACATCTGACCTGACAGCAAAGCGTAGCACATCATTACCTGAGGTCTATATAGACCTGCGTTTTGCAAATGTTGTGAAAATGGCAAGTCACGGCTTACACGTTTGAAAAATGTGTGTTTCGCTTCAAAACGCATGCACCAGAAATGGATAACGGGCCCCAGTTTCCTGATGGCTTCAGGAAAATGAGTCATGAAGTGGTGTTTGGGTTTTAGGTGTCGGTCTGGATAAAGTTCTACAGACAATGGTGTTCCTGAATCAGATTTCCTAAGAAAATAACTGCTCCTTGTGTCAATTCAGGAGAGAAGATCAACTCCATACAGCTCAATAACAAAAGCACCGATTCCCAGCGTTTATTGCCCTCTGGCACCAAGTCACCGATCACGAGGGGCAGTAGTCTTAATAGACACCATGTCTGTGCTGCTGTCTGTCTAAATGACCCATCTGGATTTTTTTAAGTCCTGAGCCTCTACGAGCCCTCTCCTTCCTGTGGTCGTGAGGCACAGGCGAGGCAAAATAGGCGACAGCTGTAGCTTATATGATTATTTGTTATTTCATTTCTTATAAATTATTAGTCTAATTATTTTACGTGACAGAACAGCTCTATATCTGTTAGGGATGTCACATATGAAACAATGCTGCAGGAACACGAAAAAATGACTTTGATATGAGTAGGCTATCATGTGAGTTCCTGTTGATGATGACGTGTGGCCTAGTGCACGATGGAAATAATTTGAAGGAATCTAGCAGCAGTCTTGTAAATAGTGACCCACAGTCTTTGCAAAATCCTAATCTGAGACTGGCCTGTGACTAGACTGTGACTAGAAACTCAATGAATTGTCTTTAGATGTGAGAGGGTCTGAGACGGTAGTCTTTCAAAAATCTTTTCCAAATCTTTGAAAAAGTCTGTCAATGTAAGGTAGGCTTTAGTTGAAGATTTCGTTATGATTTCAAGTTCTGATTTTTGACCCCTTTTGTGTTTTGTAGGAATAAATCCCTTTTTTGAAACCTTTATCCCTGCATCCCCATTGCCTTGCTGCCTGGTCCCTCACACCCCAACATCAAAATATGTTGCCTAAATTTAGCTGGGACCACCAGTTAACAAGCTGTACCACTGTGTGTGGACAAATTTCAGCACCACCGTCTGTGGACAGCGACCAACCTGCTGAATCGGGCTCAATGGGATCTTCAAGTGCCATATGTTATTCAAAGATAAAACACGACTTTTTGGAAACCAACAATGTACTCACATGAGGTGTGAGTGTCCATGCACATCACATGTTGTGTTGAATCGGCGCGATTCAGCCCTGCACATGTCTGGACAGGAACCCACGAAACTGCAGCACTTAAGATCGGGAGTTGAGTGTGCTGACAATTGAGCTAAAAGACAGCCTACTAGCTTGCATGGCAGCATACTCAGTATATCATACACAGAATAGCAGTACTCTTGAGTTGTCAGGGAGAGAGGTTTAGCAACGTTCTAGATGCACAGCTAAGCTTGCTGTTATGTGTCACACTTACGGCTCCAAACCTCATTTTGTGTTGAACATTCTGTGCTTAACCAGTCTTGAACATATAAAATAAGTCAGTAAAGTGTTAAGTTAAAATGCAACAGTCTGCAGTTTGAAACTTGATTCCATTTAATGAACTGTGAAGTGTTTCTAAAAAATAAAAATAAAACTCAAATGTATGTTATGCATTCTAATCATGAAAAAGGTTTTGTTGGCGGTACTAAAGATAATGTTGAAGTACTAAAGATGAGCCATGTCCTTTAGGGTGATGTAGTTCTCTACAGCAGATTCCCACTGTAGAGGAGTTGACGAACCACGTTGTCTCTGGAGAAGGGTGTATTCTTCAAATTCTTCGTCTGTATCTGTACCTGGGTTGGTGGTGGTATAAAGCTGTAAACCTGGCTCAGGGTTTGTGAAGATACCATCAATCCACAGTTCTCTCCATTAAAATCTATCAAAAAATCCAGATATGAGATCCTGCAGTATGTCACTTCTGTTGACGTTCCACGTAAACACCAAAATACCAATCAAAGTGCTACTCAAATTCATGCTACTAAATCAACTTTGCTCAGCATATGTGTACACTCACTAACCCCTACCTTTCCCTAAACCATGTTATAAGTGTTTGGCTGAAATGTGGTTTGTTATGTTATGCTCACCTGTGAGGCACATGGGACATAGCCTCAGGTCTGCCAGATGGGCAAAGGGACTGGCGACTGGTAGAATAGTATGACTGTTCCACAACTGTTTGTACTCATCTAAATCTTTCAGATATCCATGAAGCAGTATCGCAGCAAACTTCTGTGTTCATGGCTGCTATTGAAGAGATGTCTCTCCCTCATGTCACCAAACAAATTCATCCAAAACTGGCCCCTATAGTACACAAATATAAATTCACACCTTGCCTCTGATCAAATTCAAACAAAGCTTGACATGACATTTTAAAGGTATATTTTGAATAGGCCTAATATAGGACAAAAACCTTTGTTTACGAAAGTAGGACCACCAGCTTTCTATGCGTTGGTTCGATGTTGAAGCACCAAACATGTGGCTTCTGGCACCTGCAAATTCATCTGTATGCTCTGATCTTAAAGTCAGTCCATTTTCTGTGCCACAGTATGTTCGCAGGCACTTTGGCCCCACTCCATGTTGTACAACACACTCCATGTAATCTTGAGCAATGATGCTAGGGTCACTGTTGGATTTCCCACACTTCAGCCACACAATTTTTCTGGAGAATCCATCAATGCCCAAATGGTTTCAATTTATCGTACCCATCCATGTGCCATACATTACTTGTACTTCATTGAGGCCCATTGAGTGGTACGTTCGCCTTGTGAATAGACGTCGGGTGCAATTTTGTACACCTGATGGATCCACTTCTCTCATTAGACGCATCACATCATCTCTCTTCGCGGTTAATATAATGAGTGCTTCTGTCTCAGAGTTTGGCACATAGAGTGGTAACCGAGGAGCTTGCCTGTTCTCTTCAGTTCCTCAGAAAGAGCTGCCCGCACAGTAGCATCTAGGATGAATTTTGGGGGAGGCTGTGCTTTGTTTCTATTGTACAAGAGGCGTGATCAATGGGCATGGTTCAAATGACTCCGTACCTGCTTGGATAGTCCTTCAACCAATCAGACCAATGATCCGGTGCATGTTTTGGATAAGCTAGTTTCTGATTGGAGCCAAAGGTTCCGGCAGGGAACAGAGGGGATGGATGTGTGCAGGTTCCCAGCCTGAGCTGCCGGGCAAAATCCAAATTTGCCTGAAGTTCAGGCCGGGTTCACCCAGCCTAGTAGGGAGTTCCAGAGCAGGTGTATCAGAGCAGTCACCACTATAACTGAGCAGCATTTTTCAGGTCTCAGCTGAAGGCCACCAGTGGAATGACCGATGCACCTGAAACGCTGCTTCCACACCCCAATCACCCTCTCCACTATGCTACGGGTACGAACGTGTGAGTCATACCTCTGTTCCGGTTGTGTTGTTGGCTGCATGACAGGAGTCAGCAGATAGGGGCAAAGAGGATAACCACTGTCACCCAGGAGCCAGCTGTTACCAAGCCACCCATCTTCGGCCAGCTCATGCAGTCAGTCATGCGTACTCCCAGGGCATTTTGCCACCACGTTGGTGAATCGGCCATGTGCATCGCACATCACCTGAACATTGATGGCAGCATACCCCTTTCTGCAAATACATATGGTCTCATTCTCCGACAGACTTGGCCACAGGGATGAGCGTTCCATCGATGGCTCCAATCACCCGTGGAAGTTGGGCTATCGTATGGAAAGCCTGGTTGGCCTGCAGGATATCCACAGCTGTGGTGGGGAAGGTCATGGACTGCACATGCTGTAGCACCAAAGGTGTAGCTGCTGCTACAGCACGGCTTGTCGAGGGCTTACTGAGGCCCAGACCATCCCCAACTACCTCCATAAAGCTCCCTATGGCATAAAACCGCAGGGCAGCCAACACCTGCACAGTTGGGGTAAATGCATTGGTTGGTTGCTGGAGCTGGGGACCCCGGCTGTCAGTGAGCTGCCTGATGGTCTGTCTTGTGTTAGATGAGTGTCAGTATAATGAGTAAAAAAGCAAAATGTCGTGCAAATGTATGTCTAGAGGTATGAATCAAAAGAAATAAAACGTCGACAGAAGAGCGGAGAGGGAGCCCACGGCACCAAGCCCTTTTATCTCCAGGGCAATCAGGCCCAACTCCACACACCTGCACATCTCCACGCACCGAGCTGCAACAGACAGTAGTAGAAAGGGGGCGGGGCTGGAGCAGAGCACAGACACGACAGGGTCCTTACACTTGGCAGCTTGTATTTTTCGAACTATTGCCTCATCTGAGTGGACGAATGTATGCATTTGTCTGGCACAAAGGACTTCTCTGTCGCCTTCTCCAGACTGTAAAATGTATATTTATTTTCATACTATTTTTCGTTTGACTTTAGGATCTTAGAAAGGCTTTATGTATCACATTTACATGCAAAGTGCAGTTTTGTTGTGAAATGCTTACAGTAGGCCTAGTTGCTTCATTTTAACGACTAATGTCATGATTGGGATTACACAAGATAGAAAAGATAGATGTCAATGTGCTATGTTTAGGTTTGCACAATTTCCAACGAAATATGCCTAAATTGTCTATGTAATCTGTGGTATGTCATCATTTTGTAATCGCTACAGTTCAGGAAACAGTGCGGTCATATGTGGCCAACACTGGACATGTGTTATGGATGTAATTGGAGATGAGGTAAGTGGAGCTAATTGCCTTGGAGACTTTATTTAGCTTATGAATCATGAATCATACTACACCTGTGACTAAAACCAAAACAGCAGTATTTATTGAGCATTAAAAATAATAATAAGGCAAATAATAAGGTATCTGAATAGTAACACTTTTTTATCATCATGAATTACAGTGACAATTCCCAAATTGTACAGGACATCTATGGATCTAAAGACAGAGGGAAACACAATGAAACTTTATAATAAACATGACCCTGGAGTATATACTCACCCTGTACAGGCATGTGTGATATCTTGTGGGTGTAAATAAGACACTGAAGACGGTGATTTATAAAACCGAACATTTACTGGAAGTTGCTAGTACAATTCAGCACAACACACGTATCGTATCTCACAGCTCGTATAGTATCTCGGAGCTCACTTCCTACTTACTCAAAACACACGTCATGTGACTAAGGGAACCAATCACATTACTCCTATCTCTACACATTAGAAACCCAGTCTATTACATTCCTCCCCTTTAAGTTTAAGACCCGTCTACTAAAACCAACTATACTGTAACTTACTAAGACCTCTCACTGTAACAGTCACTTTAACACATTTTTTTAAAACTCATTTCACTCATTACAATTCCAGTCTCTTTGGAGCACTTCTGAGTCTCCCTGGATTTCTCCTGGGCTGCACCCCTGGGGATACAGCAGCAGGGCTGTTATTGCTGGGTGGAGGAGACGTAACATTGCCTGACACTGCTTGGCCCAGGCTGACACCCTTCTCTGAGGTGTCGGAGTCAGGCAGTTCCTCTTCTCTGGTCGATACTGGGACAGGTGCTTGCGGAGCAACTGGTGTACAGTCTTGATCCTCCAATGGTGTGCACGGCCCCAGCTCCTTGAGTTCTCCTCTTCTTCCCAGCATGTGGTCGACATGAACGGACCGTTGTCTGTTTCCGTCCCAGACACGGTATGTCACCGGACCTGACCGTTTAATGACTGTGGCGGCAGTCCATTTCTCTTCTCCTCCCCTAAAGTTTTTCACTCGGACTTGGTCATTTTCCTGAAACTCTCTCAATTTCAGTCTCTCTTTGTCATGATACAGCTTCTGTTTTGCCTGTTTGTGTTCTACAGTGCGTGACATGTCTGGCCTCAACAGGCTGAACCGGGTACGAATCTCTCTCTTTAAAAACAGCTCAGCTGGAGAGCGACCTGTGACTGAGTGTGGCGTAGCCCTGTACATGAGCAGAAAGTTGGACAGCCTGTGCTGCAGCAAGATGCTGGGCTGTCCACTTGCATCTAGGACCTGCTTCACCAGAGCACGCTTCAAAATTTGCACCGACCTCTCAGCCGCACCATTCGACGCTGGATGATATGGTGGGACCAGAGTTTGTTTTATTCCATTTTTCTCAAGGAACTGCTTGAATTCTGTGGAGACGAACTGGGGTCCGTTATCCGACACAACCTCTTCTGGAAGACCATATGCTGCAAAGAGGTTGCACAGCACCTCTATGGTTCGGCTCGCTGTTGTGGAGGTCATGTGGAAAACTTCCAGCCATTTAGAGTGACTATCCACTATCACCAGGTAGTACTGTCTATCCTTCTCCGCGAAGTCCAGATGAATCCTTTGCCAGACTCTGACAGGCCACCGCCAGGGATGTAGCGGCGCCACCGCAGGTACCTTCTGCACTGCTTGACACACAGCACATCTCTGGACCATGTTCTCAATCTCGCCATCTATTCCTGGCCACCATAAATAGCTGCGAGCTAGGGCCTTCATTTTGCAGATGCCAGGGTGTTCATGGTGCAGGTCTTTGAGAATCTGCTGTCAGTGCCCTTGAGGGACAATGACTCTGAGACCCCACAAAACACATCCTTGATCTGCTGAAAGTTCCTGCCTCCTGACAAAGTAGGGTTTCAGGCTTTCCTCATTCACGTAATTAGGCCAGCCATTCATGGTATAGCTCCAAACCTTGCTCAACAACGGATCCCTGCTGGTGCCTACTTTTATGTCCTGAGCTGATATGGGCAAATCTTCCACATGTGAGAAGTAGAAAATGTTGGATTCCTGCGCCGTGTTGTCCAACTCGGTCACAGGAAGTCTGGACATAGCATCCGCATTAAAGTGGTCTGCCGACTTCTTGTACTCTAGCTCATAACTGTAAGCCATGAGAATCAATGCCCAGCGCTGCATACGCAAGGCTGCCAACGTTGGCACAGCTGACTTTGGCCCTAGAATAGCTAGCAATGGTTTGTGGTCCGTGATGAGAGTAAATTTGCATCCATATAGGTACTTGTGAAACTTTTTCACTCCATAAATGATTGATAACGCCTCCTTTTCTATTTGCGCATACTTTTTCTCTGCATCCGTAAGAGTGCGCGAGGCAAACGCAATTGGTCTCTCGTCACCGTTGTCCATCACATGTGAAATGACGGCACCCACCCCATAAGGGGATGCGTCGCATGCCAATCTTAACGGCTTCTCTGTGTCATAATGTACCAGGACCGTGCTGCTCAGTAACATTTCTTTTCCTTTCTTGAAAGCTTCCTCATACGCAGGTGTCCAACTCCACTTTTCCTCCCTTTTTAGCAGGGTGTGCAACGGCTGTAGCACACTAGACATGTTTTTCAGAAAGCGGCCATAATAGTTCAACAGTCCCAAATAACAACGCAACTCAGAGACATTTGTGGGTTTTGGGGCGCTTACAATGGATTCCACTTTTTGCTGAGTGGGGTGCAGGCCTTCCTGGTCTATCCGATGCCCCAAATACTCTACACTGGACTGTAAAAATCTGCACTTGGCCAACTTTGCTCTCAAGCCATAACGTGCCAGGCAGCTTAACACTGCATCCAGCCTTAAGTGCAGAGCTTTTGTACTGGCCGTAATCAAAATGTCATCCAGAAAACACGTCACACCTTCTTGGCCCTGCAGAATCTGGTCCATCACTGATTGAAAAATAGAAGGTGCGCTGGCAACCCCATAGCTGAGGCGATGGTAGCGGTATAGTCCTCTGTGGGTATTAACGGTTAGATACTCTTCAGAATCTTTGTCCAATCTCAATTGCTGGTAAGCGTGAGAAAGATCTAACTTTGAAAACCATTTCCCCCCAGCTAGTGTTGCAAACAAATCCTCAGTGTTAGGCAGGGGGTAGGTCTCTACTTCCAGTTGGCTATTTATCGTGACCTTGTAATCCCCACAGATGCGGATGGATTTATCGGCCTTCGGTACCACTACGATTGGGGCTCCCCATTTGCTTCGATCCACTTTGGAAACTATTCCATCTTTTTCTAACCTATCCAATTCTTTTTCTACCGCCTCTTTCAATGAATACGGCACAGGGCGGGCTTTGCAAAAGACTGGCTGTGCATCTGGTTTCATTCTAATTGTTGCTCTAAAATCTTCTATGGCACTGACATTCCCCGAAAACACCACTGAGTGGCGCTGCAGCACTGCTCGTAATTCAGGATCTCCGTGATTAGCCCCTATTTCGACTGTGAAGATGTTTTTCCAGTCCAGCTTCAGCTTCTCAAGCCAATTTCGGCCAAACAGAGCTGGCCTATTGCCTTTCACTATTATGAGAGGCAGTGTAGCTTTCTGGTCACCATACTGCACTGGTGCCTGAACATAGCCAAGAATGGGAATTGTTTCTCCTGAGTACTAGGGCTGAACGATATATTGCATTTGCGATAATATCGCGATATGATGAAGTGCAATTTTCTAACCGCAAAGGCTGCGATTACCCTATGCGATTACCCTCTGGTCACGTGACATGAGAGCGTAAAGTAGCAAATATTTTAAACAGTCTATTAGAGAGTGAACTCGGCAGGCTGCTCGATTAAACCACTGAACCAACATTTTTAAGAGTGCGACTGAAACAAATTCTAGGTTGCACTGGTGCACCTGCGCTGCTCGGGTGAAAGCATGAATGTCTTTCGCAAGTTTTCATTGTAGCCTAGACTATGCGTGCAAATTCACCAAACGGTATAGATTCAAACCCCTCTCCTTGGCCCGCTTTCTCTCCCTCTCCCTCCCTCTCTCTCTCTCTGTCGTGCGCGCGCAATGGACACCCGCCCCTCGACATGCACATTCAATCCAAATAAAACATTCACAATCGTGAAAGCAATGACGCATAGAAGACGATTAGCTAAATTATATAATCCGGTTAGCATCATTATTAGCATGCTGCAGAGTGCAGACATCTAAAACTCTTGCGTTCAAATTGACTGATCATCTCAATACAGATGTTTTCCAACTTCAAGACTCAAAAGGGCTTATCCCAAGGAGAAAAAAGTATTTGTCTACCTTGAAACAGACGTGGGGAAACTGACCCGTCCAAACAGTAGACTATGATAAGATAGCCAACTATGCTACTTTGTTTACAATATTTTGAGGCTTGAACCAGACAGCTGAATTAAAGAGACGGAGTTGCAGTCAGTGTAGTGTGCTGTGCAGCCATGAATATCAGGAATTTCTGTATGCAGAACATATCACGTTCATTAAAGTGAATTATCTGAAAAACTGCGTAATAAGATTTAGGCTATTAATATTTTCATATTTTTGCAATCTGCACTTTTGTTTGTGTGACTTGTTGTTACTGACTTTCATTTTAATCTTTACACCAGGCATCCTTGTACTAGTAGCCGACTTTATGTTCTGATATGTAGGCCTACAAGGTTGAAAGTTCAAAATATAGGCCTACTATTGTGATTGAAGTAGCTAGTTAAAAAAAAAATGTCATCCATCAATTCATGCATCACCTGTCATCATAACAGAGGTATGACTTCAAGGAAATAAGAGTTTATTAATCTAATATAGCCTATTGCCCATGCTATATGATTTACTGCTTGTTTTTGTTGAAAAATTCGCAAGACAAACACCTTAAAAATTAATGCCATATCGCATCGCAACCGCAATATTGGCAAGAAAAATCGCAATTAGATTATTTTCCATAATCGTTCAGCCCTACTGAGTACGCTTTTAATCTGATGTTAGACTTTTCAATGGGCAGATGTGGGAATTTCTTTTGGTGCAAAAATTCAGATGCAAGGGACACTGCTGCACCAGTATCCAATTGCATGCTAATGTCCTCATCACTCACTTTCACATTCACGTTAATGCCTCCATCCCCACTGGATGCCATGTAAACTGTAAAGACCCCTAACGAATCATCCTCACTGTCTCCCTTATGCTCTTCAGTTTCCACGTACTGGGCCTTAGCTGTCTGTCTCCTATTCCGACATACTCCGACATACTCCGAGATATGCCCCATCTTGGAGCACGCATGACATTTCTCGTTTTTGAATCGGCATTCCTGGGGTGAGTGTCCCCCTCCCCCACAACGGTAGCAGCTCTGTTCGCTGTCCGATTTCTGATATTTTTTCTGGTTTGGACTCTCATTACCATGTCTGAACTGGCGCTGTCCTTTGTTGGTAAAATATGATTTAGAGACTTGATTAACAGCAGGTGGATTCTGTGCTTTTCCCAAAATTTCAAGGGAATTTTTCGACGCCATCTCCATAGCCAATGCTATCTCACATGCTCGAGCAAACGTCAGCTCTCTTTCCGCAAGTAACTTTCTTTTAATTGGTCCAGCGGCTAGTCCACTCACCAGACGGTCTCTCAAAGCCTCCTCTAAATGAGCGCCATATTCACAATCTTTTGATAATTGTCTTATTGCCACTAAGTAATCAGTCACCGACTCTCCTTCCTTCTGATCACGTTTTTGAAAACGAAACCTCTCCGCGATTACTAAGGGCTTCGGCTGATAATGCAATCTCAATGCATCAGTCAACGCTTTATATGTCATTTCGGCAGGCTTCAGTGGCACTACCAAGTTCTTCAAAAGTCCATACGTTTCTGGTCCAATGCACGCCAAAAATACACTGACCTTTTTTTCCTCTTTTATTTCGTTTGCCAATAGCCATAGTTCAAATCTCTCCAGGTAGGAGGCGAAGTCCTCCCGTGACTCCTTGAATTCGTCCACTCGACCTATTAGCGCCATTGTCGTTGTCTTGCAGTTCGGGGAAAACTTTACTTCTTCCACGCAGTTCCTCGCGTCTAATCCTCTCACTGCAGACCGGTCATCCTCGTCGCCAATGTTATATCTTGTGGGTGTAAATAAGACACTGAAGACGGTGATTTATAAAACCGAACATTTACTGGAAGTTGCTAGTACAATTCAGCACAACACACGTATCGTATCTCACAGCTCGTATAGTATCTCGGAGCTCACTTCCTACTTACTCAAAACACACGTCATGTGACTAAGGGAAGCAATCACATTACTGCTATCTCTACACATTAGAAACCCAGTCTATTACAGCATGTACATGGTTACAAATGGGCGACTGTCTTGGTCCATCAAAAATTGTTTTTGTGCTGCGCAGCCAACTTGAACGCGCCTAGTGTTACACCTGTTTCCAGAAAGCATCGTACCTGAGTCGCAATTCGCTACCTCCGGTGTTCGAACACCGTTGTTCCAACAACGTTGCTGAGGACGCAGCAGCACATTTCATTGGTGGGAAAAGTGGCAACGTATAATACCCCACCCACTAGAAATTCTCTGTCACTGGGTGCCTATCATTTGTTTTTTTATACATCCTCCCTTCCTTCCTCGATCCTCGTCCTCACAGAATGATGGGGCGGCAACAATGGGATAGTCTATCTGTTCATTATAGATCAGTGGGAACGAGTATGGAAGATTGAGGATCGAGGAGGGATGTTGACAGGCGCCCACTATGTGTCGACGTGTCTAACTTAAACCCAAAGTGATTAATGCTGGCATTATCATTGCTATCAGGAAAAAACTTAACCTACGATAACCTAACCTAAGATAAGAATGACCTATCAATGTTTCTGACCGATGGAAATCAGAACCATTTATGTGCCATAGAGCAAAATTGTGCAAATTTATCGAGCAAATTGCACTGGGGATAAAAGAGTTTTTTGTCCTATTGGACTTATTAGTCTTTTGCCTGAGGGAAGAACTTTAAATAATTTTGCTCTGCCTCTTTTTTTGTCAAAGTTCATAAGCTCATTGCTCAGAACTAAAATATGTAGGTGGCTCAAATTTTAGATAGATAGAAAGATACTAGATCCCCAAGGGGAAATTCAAGGTCCCAGCAGCTTAAGACACCACACACGACATACTCTACAATGTAAACAGGAAAATACAAGGCAAATCAACAAAAACATCAACAATCAGCATGACTAAAGGAGCAGTAAAATACTAGAGATAAAGATGTGCATGAATGTACTGAGGATTCGTACTGTGATCAAGTATGAGGTAAGAGGTGTGTGTAAAATTGGTAGTGCAAATAAGAGCAACAGTGCTTAAGATTAAATTCCAGTGACCAGCAATAAATATGTACAGTACAAAAATGTAAGCTATAACAGTAGTAGTATAAATATATGGACAATTAAGATAGACATAACATAGTAATGTAGAATTATAGCAGCAGTGCAAGAATAAGTTAGATAGACAGATATTGTGGTTTTTGCAGGCTAGTGCATATAGGAATTGTATGCAGTAAAATCACCAGGAGTGGTCTGGATGATCCTGCATGGTCATAGCAGTCCCTCAAAGTTGATCAAAATGTTATTGGAGTTGGACTCTGTTTAGGCCTGTTTAGGTTACTCAACATAGGCTCTTGATTTTTTTCTTTTTCTTATTGAGATAAGTAGAAACACTCTCAGAAAAAGCAACAAAGAGAAAAGAAATTCCATCAGGGACTGAACAGCAGACCTCACAAATCTGAAAAAATAATTTTGGATCTCATATTCAGAGCACCCTGTGGGAATATGCAAAGATTGTTTTTCTCTCTCTCTCTCTCTCTCTCTCTTTAATCTGCATTACCTCTTCTTTTTAAAAACACTGACTTGTCTTATGTAATTTTTTTTCTTTTTTTTTCATTTCCCACCCTGAACAAAATGCACCATTGAGAGCTATTGAGAAATATGTTTTGTATAGTGGCACTAAAATCACTGAATCACTGAAATCACAGGGGTGGGGATAAAACATATTGATCTCAATGGTGCATTGTGTCCATGTTTAGGGTGGAAAATGGAAAAACAGAGTGTCTCCTTGGTAACATATGTTTTTTTTTTTGCGTGCGCTCTGGTTGAACTGACGTGGAATGACCCATTGTTGTTTTTATTTGCTACTCTCCTTAAATGTAGCCTTATCATGCCATAGTTATTATGATTGATTGAATGACTTATTGTTTAATTGATATTCTCATATTAATTTCCCACTAGGTAGGTTATTGCTTAAAATGATTGTTTTATACGGTTGTGTTGAACATGTTGCTATTCTCCCTTTTATGTTCACTGTTAAATTAATTTGTATGGTTATTTATTTGTATGTCGCTTTGGATAAAGGCGTCCGCTTAATAACAATAACCATAACCCTGTCAGATTAGAAAGTTGCCCATCCCCACCAAATAGTTGGTGGCTTTATCATGCCTACACAAAACGGGGAAAGTAGGAACTGGTTCAACAACTTAGCCTACAGTAGCCTAGGCCAGTAAGCCTTCCGGGTGCCAGGTATAAAATGAGTGAGGCTCTTTGCCAACCTTAGAAGAATAAGAAGAAGACCATGTGCTTGTTGCAAATAGAGAAAAAAGACGGTGAGTAGACCAACGTCCGACGAAATATAAATGTATAAAAAACGGAAGACTCGGTGATAATCATCGATACTTTTGTTGAATGGGCTAGCTCTGTTTGGTGGAACGTCAAGACATTCGAATCCGACTTGACTTCCGATTTGGTTTCTCTGGATTCCATAGACTATTGGTTCCACCCACCGCTCTGATAGAAGCTGTAGTTTAGAATCCAAGGGGTCTCCAACAGGTGGTTTACGAGCTACAGTAGCTACCCACCTGTGTCAAAGTAGCTCTCCAAAAGGTTTTAGGAATTAGCTCATAATAACCCAGTCACTTGGGAAACATGTTAATATTATTTTGAAATAAAGTTCACAGTCTACAAAGAGAGAAGATAAATGAGGTGGAAGGAATCTTTTAAAAGCAAATCTTATTCGGCGGTATTGAGTGAAGGATGTTGGGGATTCCCAAACACCGATGATACGCGACTCGAGTTGCTTCAATTAGAAACATAGCATGCGGAAAGGCTCTGAAGTCTAGTCCATTTTGTGAAAGTAGCCGACTGCAGCAATGGATTCTCGGTGTAGGCTGTCATATTGGCTCGGTTATATATGCACCTGCACTTTTGATAGTGACAGGCTCTCTATTGGGTAGGCTACGTTCCTCCGAACTACAGGCTAATGATATCAACACACTGGTCAAAGAACGTGCTAACTGGTGTAGGGGTTTCCCAACTGTGCTACGTGTCTGGGGTGCATTATCATATTAGGAATTCGATCTCTAATGTCTCCGAGTTGTTGCGAACGTAGCCTTTGGAGAGGGACATCACACATGCATGGTTCAGTTGTTTTTTTAATTTTTTTTTATCTGGATCAAAATGATCTGGATTTGGAAATCCCATGTTATCCATCTTATTTCCTGATGGTTTGTCAAAGCAATTTGAGGTACATCCTGGAATCCGGTGTTACCAGATTCTGAGTTTCCACGAGTTAGCCTATTTATGAACGGAGATTGTGATGCGCAATAACCTACTGAAGCGCGAATCAAATGGAACTGAAAATGTTGGCAGAGAAGTTAATAGACCTCGGCGTTTTAACAATTTTTGGATATTTTCATGGGTTATTAACTGGGAAACGTGATAATTTCGTGGTTGAGTAAATTTAGATTATGCTGTATGGCGTCAATGTTGTGATCTTGTGTAGCAGCCAGTCAAGCAGAATGTCATGTCAGACTAAATCAGTGAGTCTGGTACCTTGACCACTTAGGATATTGGCTATTTTACACCTCAGCAGGCTGTGATGGTAGTCAGCCTAGCCTCTGCACATCTTAGCCTAGTGACATGTAGGCCAGTGTTGCTGCCTGGGCTAACATCAAATTGACCCACTGCATACCAAAACACGTCTGTGCAATAAACTCTTATCACTTTCCATTTGTGTTCCTTGCCTGTATTATGTTTGTGTGTAGATTTAGTCAATTAAGATAAGCCAACACAGGCCTAACTGTAACTCTGGAAAAAATGGCATCCTGTGTCATTGTCCTTATGCACAGTGTGGTATGTTATTCTGTGATATAATCTATAGCAATTACTAGACATAACTAAACGCTCAAAAAGTTGTGAGAATTATTTTTTGTATCGGTTATTTACTGCCAGGGCAAATAAATTGTCCTTCAGTGTCGGGCCAATTTACACATTCAGTGTTAGGCCGACCTGCCCTGGCTGCAGTCATATTGTATCTTCAAGACAAAAAAAACATTGGCTTGACATAAGTATTTGCTCAAAGTTAGTATGCTAAAAAACAATATCATACCAAAGTAGTTGTGTGCAAGGATATGGGCATACAAATTAAAGTGTGGGTAATCTGCCTTCAAAGAGCAGAAATGGGGTGCCCTGTTTCTGAAGTTTATTTTTTTCAGTGCCCAACAAATAAATATTGTTGTATGACTGTAACATTAAGTGCAAATACATGATAAAAATGCTATTATTTGACTAGCTTTTGTGGTTTATCCAGATCAAAACCAAGATTAGATTACGTAAAAGCCAATCCTTTTCCCCTTTGAACAACCCATTTTCAAGGTTTGATCTAATCAGATGACTTTTGAACAACTTGGTCATGCCTATTAAATATTAAATCATATGGAATGCCGGGTGCCTATACTGTAGCATTTGACTTTTTACTTGTTAAGTAAATACAGTACAGTAAATGATGCTTTCGTTTTGGCCTAGGATCTGCTTTTGTACACGGACCAAATGTCATGCATGTGAGAATGCTGTGCATAATTCTCATTCTGGGTGAGTGTTAACATTTATAGGCCTAAATCAGACCGTTGAGTTCCTGATCAAGTTGAACCTAATTTATGTAATTTCTAGAAACTTTTTGGACTATCTGAAATACTGTATGTTCCTTCATACGTATTAGAATTTCAATTACATCGCATTACTTGATGAAAAGAGAGGATATATCATGTTACATGATTTACAGTGCTCCAAAGTTATTTCACATTTATTGCATTGGTTGCCCATCACCACTGATATGCAGGATAAGAGTGCAACTTGTTCATGAGTGCATATTTAAGTGAACGATTTGTTTTCAATATTATGATTCATATGGTGATGATGTCACATGATTATGTGGAAAATGTTCAAGGATCATTAGTTAATATTCCAGACTATCTAAATGGCTATTTAAAGGCTAAAGTGCAAAATCATAAAAAGGGGAAATTTCATTATGAGTAACATTAACATTTGAAGAGTACATATTTGTTTTTGCAGCATCTTTTTCAGGGCCCTCTGTGTGCAAGATTTACCCAGGGAAAGCTAGGGTGGGTGAGTCTGCAACCCTCACCTGCAATATGTCATGTGCTGGGAGAGAGGTAAAGTGGGAGAAGAAGATAAATGAGTTTCAGACCGTTGCGGCCTGTGACCAAGGACAATGCAAAGGGAGTATGGGGCTTGAGAACAGGACTAACCTGTCCACAGACAATTTCTCCCTCGTCATCTTGGACTTTCGGCTCCGTGATTCAGGCATGTTTATTGGTTACTGCTATGGCAAACAAATCTGTGATGTGAATCTTACAGCAGAAGGTAAGTGTTTTTTTTTGGGGGGGGGGGGCTTTCACCTAAATGACTGAAGTTGTGTTACTGTAGTAGTGTTGATAAAACAGACTGAGATTGTCACAAATTCCACTGTAACTGAAATAATGTTTGCCATTCCAAGTAGTACTGTTAGTGCTAATGATTGTGATTAGTTTTACATTTGTCATCTTTTTTTCAGCTCATCAAAATGCCTTAGAAAAGAAGGCTGGCGACTTTGCCTTGTTCCCCCTGTTAAATCATGGGGACACGGTGCAAGTAATGTTAAGCAACAGCTCGGGCAATTTTTCCATATGCATCTTCGACAAGGGGACAGCACACTTAAATCTGGACTTTGGGAATAGACAGAAAGTCACCAATGGTTCGCTGGTGCTAGGAGATTTGACTTTGAATGACAGTGGAGTAATCACTGTAATGGACTACATGAGTAAACAACTCATCCGTATCTGCAATTTGACTGTAATTGGACCTGCCATTGGTAAGTTTTACCAAGATATTGATTGTTATTATGATCCTCTAAACATGAGGGTTTTTTTTGTTTTATCAGTGCCTTGTCAAGAGTGGCATGTTAATAGATTCCAAACCATTGGACAAGTGCAGTTTGCTGCTTGCAGCATTGTTGCGACCTGTCATCCCATCAGTTATGGTTGTGGTTATAGGATTTTGTCCAAAGCAATAATTAAACTAGACCAGATTATGTGGTTTTGATTATCAAGGCACCATTTGCACATTGTCACCTAACCATGTCATTTCCTTTGGTGTTGTTTCCACAGATGACTCCTGGTTTGGGATTCTTATTCATCTTCCGCGATTATTCCACTATTATTTACTTGCCGCTGGCTTTTTTGGCTTTTTTGTTTGCTGTTCTGTTGTCCTTCTTGTATTTGCAGCTTGGCATTTTTGTAAACGGATATGGCCCAGGCTGATCCGTGGATGGGCAACAGCAGTTCCCACAGACCCCGTATCTAACCTTTAATGTTCAATATTCCCATAGAGGATTTAAGGGGGCCAAACCCATATGTGAATCAGCTGGTTGTGTGCGTATACGTCTGTGCGTCTTACAGTATAATCTGTTATTTTTTACCATTCTCTGTTTGTAAATTCTGCAGTGTCTCTTAAGGGAATTTTCTTTTGGCTTTTATGATCCTTTCATTAATAGTGTTAACATACTGTATGTGACCCTGCAAAGCGAAACCAGTCGTTTCGGTAAAATTCAAATTAAGCTATTGTGCTCACGTTTAACAGTCAAGACGTATATTTTTCCGTGAAATTAGTTCATGATATGAAACTGTATACTGTCGAATTATACGAAAACGTGAAATTCAACATTTTAACCCGGAAGTTTGTTAATTGTGGATTTTCTCAAAATAACGTTGTGCGCAAAGCAACTGATTTGTGTTAGACAATTGTAATTGTTAGACAATTATATTTGTTTAAATATGTTTTTGTTTGTATTTTTTTATTATTTCAGTTTAAGTTAATAGCAATGATGAAATAGACACTTTTATTTTGAGAATTTGGTACTCATGCGAAAAGACGCATTGGTAGAGAGCGTTAGAAGGATCAAAGAAGCATGGTTGTCTTCAGAAGATTTAGACATTTTGCCACTAATAACCTTTGTTAATGACTTTTGATCTGTAAGCACAACATTTTTAGATGAAGATATTTGCATACTGAATTTAGGTTTGCACGTGTCAATTTCTTTCCCGAGTGCTTCTGGAATGACACAGATGCTGGATCTGCTGCCATAACAGGTTGTACTTTGTCAATTCTACCCCAATTTGTATGGAAGTGGTGTGGTGAGTGTTATAACTTTTGTATAGAGCAATATGTGAAATCATAACCATTGTGCCATTACTGTATATGTTTCATTTGGACAAATTGTTTTCAATACACAGTCCTGATGCACATAATGCAGGTTGAGTGAAGGTTTAATTTTTGTGTAAGCCACAAGTATAGTGCTGTGATGCCAGTAGGGAATTGAACACACAAATAGAATTTTATTTTTTCTGTTATTTTTTTTTTTTTTAATGTTTTTAAGAGGTATATTAAGGATAACAAATGTAATTGTACCTTATTGTATTTGCATTATAATAAGATAGATAAACATTAAAAAAAAAAATCGACTGCTTATTATACCTCTCAAAGTACCCTCTGAAAAGAATCCTTCCTACACAGTCAAGGAAACAAATGACAAAGCCCAGACTAAGGTATAAGCAACTTGAACCAATCAATGTATTGCCTCAGGTGCATGAGATCGGGTGTAATTTCACTGGGTGCTCGATGTGAACATTTTGTTTGTGTATTTTATGTATATGTCCAGTAGAGGACAGTGTAGCTGCACAAGTATAGGACAACCCACAGTTTCACAGATCTCTTCTACAACGTGGGACTTCAGTTTATACTAGAAGGATTTTGCCAGAGTGCTCTTGTTGTACGAGGTTTACCACTTACTCTGAGGTAACATATCCAGGTTTGTCACTAAACAACGTACTTGGAATACCCCCTTGGATTGTACTTATGTACATAAGCACTATGATGTACCGTGTAGGTTTTTGTTGTGAGTTTAGACTAGCACAGTACAGATTAGTCCTCACAGTAGGCTATGCAGTCCAGATTGACAGTTGAGTTTAATCACTGATGGGTATGCATGGACATTGTCATTGAGGTGCATCTATCTAAGAAAGTAGCCTAGCCTGGGAATACCCATATGAATCTTTGGATTTGCTCTGCAGGTCCTTCTGGCCAAGAGGCTATATTTCCAATATCCCTAAAACCCGAGCATGCAAATACAATCGCTAATCCGGCTTGGGCGTGTTGTATTTCTTTGGAATTGAGTGAACAACTGCATTCCAAACCTTTGCTTACAAGACTGTTGCACTTCTGAAACTATTTGGAGTTTAATCCACCAATTTAAGTCTAATTTTACTGCTAGTTACTCCCCTGTGAGTGTGCTTGACACAGATATTGACGTATTGTGGCAAAAAGAAGATATATGAAGTGTGTGTGTGTGTGTGTGTGTGCGTGCGCGCATGTGTGTTGGAGAGTGAGAGAGAAAGCTGCATGAATGAAAGGGCCCTTTGACTGTGCAAAGTCAGCATACCTTTGGAGAAGAGTGAACTCCACATCTCCCCTTTGGTGACCAAAGCTGTCAAGACTTTTCCTCTCCTCTCAGTCAGTATGTCTATATCATTTTAACTGCCTGTCTGAACAAGGCCTTACTGGCTTATGGGCTGAATAAATCATCCGCAAATCTCTGCTCTGCTCCCCCCCTAATAACCTTTCACCCCTGCTTTTGAAAGAGGAAAAAAAGTGCTCAACTTTTCTGCCCCTAATGACGTACTGCCATGAAATGTGAACAGTCTCACACCCAAAAGCTGTGGAATACTTTGCACAAGCTGCTCTGAAAATTTTTTTCATTATTTTGTTTACCTCCCTGTGAAGGTGATCTATTTGGCAAATAGCAAGGATTTATTTATTTATCTATATCAGGAATATTTACAGTGTTGAAACGGTCATGAATGATTGGGGAATACAGCGAATGAAGCAATCTACCATATTTGTTGATTGAATCAACAAATATGTGATTAGAATGTTTGAGAATCAAGATTACCCTGAGGCAATATAAGAGAAATGCTTAAAGATGAAATGACATATGAAAGTGCTTTTTATCACTTTATTCTCTCTTTCTCTCTCTTTCTCTCTCTCTCTCTCTCTCTCTTTCTCTCTTCCAGGTCTTTTACTCTCTCTCCATGCATGAGATTTATCAGCTATTACATGCTGCCTCTTTTTCAGTGCTCCTTAAAGCTTACTGTAAAATGGGAGACACACGGTTAAATGAGTCTGAGGTGTGTTGCCGTGTCTCCACAGTCAATTAACACGTGTTGCCATGCAGTTTCCTTCTTTTCCATGAATGTTTGATTGACGCCAGTCCCCACAAAACCCACAGAGTCATGGATAAACGGATAAAGTGGTGCAAATGAACCTCCGCCATAAAGCATCCAACTAATGAGATTGCACAGGCGGACTGATGCTTGGGGTTTTCTCTAAAATGCTTCATGAATTCTGGCAGGTTCTGTGAGTAAGGGCTACATCAGAGCTGCGCCTTCCCCTGTTCCCACATCACATTAGTAGCAGGTAAATCTGATCAATTTATCAGATGACACGGGTCATAAATTCCAAAGGGATTTACAAGCACCAGAGGACTTACTACAGAACTGGAAGACTGTCCTGAGACGTATAATGGAAAAAATTAATAACAAGAAGACGCAATCTCAGCAATCCAAGTCCAAATTTAAGTTCAGTTAAAAATTTAGAATTGTATTGGTAATTATTGCTAATCATAAAATTAACACAAAATGACCTAAGGGAATTTGGATCTGAATTACTGATCTAAAAAGTGTCTTTAAGTCACCATCCATTGAAATTAACTCTGATGTCTAAGTTTTTGTCTCACTGAAATAGCATTTTTAAAGAATACATTTTTATATACTGTATGTCAGTTTCTGTGATGAAGATAAGGAGGAGGATGTGTGTCTCTTTCACAGCTGAGAGGCAACGGTATGATTAATCTTGACAAGCATATTCATATTCAACTCCATATTCCATCCAACTAAGGGCCAAAATAAAGGCAAAAAGTTTTCCACATTTATTTCCTTCTCTCTCTCTGTCTCTCTCTGTCTGTCTGTGTGTCTCTCTCTCTCTCACACACACCACCCACATATTACCCTGGGAATCGCATATATGTCTGATACTTTGGGCTAAAAATCAAATGTCGATGTTTGCAACTACTCAAACGATCAAGTCATACAAAACTAATGTGTGTTGTGGGTCTCTGATACACCACTAGCTACATGTCTATCTGAAGGCAGGCCCTGTTAACATTGGACTGGAACCACATCCCTTTCAGTTAGGTGCTATTCTCAAATTCTGTACTCAAGGAACACGGCTACTCAAATTCTATAAGATCACCAAGGTCTCAAATAGACACAGACTTTTCACTGAAGACATCATGTGGACAGGACATGTGAATGGAAGCCTACCATGTTCCTCATGTTATGGATCATATTTAGTTTAGGTTAGTAAATAGACCCCCGCCTTTGAGGTGGTCTGCAGGTGTGCTCCATTCCATGATGTCAATGGAATGTGGATAGTACAACTACACCACATTTGTCATTATTTCTCTACTAGCTAGCTAGTGAATCTGCATAGTGTATGGGTATGTCTTCCTGTCATCATTTAACTGGGTTGTTTTTCAAACAAAAGGCCAGATTTCTCATCAATGTCACCAGGGGTCACCTAGAGTACCTGATTGAAAATTAATTCTCTCATCCTCTTTCACCACCAGGGGGAGCTCCTGTGTTATGTAGATCTGCTGCTGACACTGAGCTTCTGTCTTCAATGCAGCCAACCCAGGGTTCCACATTTGGCTATTTGGCTTGTGATTCACTGGGACACAAACACATGATAACTCAACATAGTCGACACTGTAAGGGAGATCTATCTAGTTTCCAGCTTCCAACATGTGACTGACTGGTGACAGACTGATTAGGCAGTTCTCCAACCATGAGGTGGGTGTGACACAACTGTCTCCACTTGTCAGTCTGTCATTCTGACTAATGTCAATCACACTCACATCTGTTTTTTCACAACACATTAAGACACCACAAGGGCAGAGCTATTGAGAGATTGTGTGCTTGTGGAGGAGTTGCTGAGATTGTTGTGTGTGTTTGTGCTGCGTGCGTGCGCGTATGCATGCTGGTTATGTATTTTTGTAATGTTAATATATTTTCCTTGTTTCTCCAGGTTGCTTCAGTATCTAAGCGCTTCTTTATGACACTGCTCAATGCTGAAGAGGAAATTGCCACAGCTGCCACTGCCACAGATTCGCACCATTTAGTGCATCAAGTCATCCTGGAACCAATACTCTTTGAAAAAAGTCCTCACCAGAGTATCAAATATAAATTTTGAGATAGATTGTTTTGAGTGTGGGCATTTTAGTGGTTTTGAGAGTTACCTGACATTCACTTTGCTTTGGGATAGGTATAGGTGATAATGGTGGTGTATGTGTGTGTGTGTGTGTGTGTGTGTGTGTGTGTGTTCAGTGTCCTGTTTGTCTGTACACAGTAGTTGTGTGTGGAGTTGCTGAGATTGTTGTGTGTGTTTGTGCTGCGTGCGTGCGCGTATGCATGCTGGTTTGGAAATTATGAAATGTGTGCTGTCTCCCCAAAAACGCATAAATAAAATCTCATCTCAAAACAACTAAATGACAGATGGCATAAATGCATGGTAATATGATTAAAAATAAATAAATGTGTGTGTGTGTGTGTGTGTGTGTGTGCAGACTGATGTAGATGTGTCAAACAAGACTGCAGAGACTGGAATAAACAAGGCATTGTCATTTGTGTTTAAAAATGCAAGGGCAACATGCAAGGCCTAAGAGTTCACATTATCCAATCAAGGGGTGATATGACACTGCCACAACTAGACTGCAAACACCAAAGGCCTGTCATCATCAAGAGTGTGTGCCCTCTGACATGGCTTGTGTGTGGAGAAAAAAAAGCAAAACCTGTGCCAAGTAATTGGAATGGATAAGTATGTTTAAATAATGGCTAGTCCAGTATAGTTAAATGTATGGATAAGCTGTCTTTATACTTTTGAGATATAATGAATTTATTTAACTGCTTTATCTGTTATGTGTTATCTGTAGGCTTTGAATGAAAAAAGAACATCAGTTTATCATTCAATGAAATTATATGACCACTTGCCACTGATAACGTTTTTTGGTCTTCTTTGGCATGACTTAAAGCCTCATTGGCTAATTTACAGCCTCCTCATTGGTCAACGGAGACAACTAGCAAGCAGGTATGAGCTGCAGAATACGTGGGAGGAGGGGCCAGAATGCTTCATTAATGCCCCTCCCTCCTCTTTCATCTTCCAGTCACAGTGCAGACTCACTCCTGTCAATCAAAGCAGTCACTGTAGCTGGAGGCAAAACACACAATATAAACCGCTCACAAAAAGTAAGGAAACTTGACTTTGGCCCATTATATCTCCCCTTTAGTAATACCAACCAGTAAAGTGTTTCATATCATTTTTATCGTTGATTTGTCACCTTTACAAAGAGGTATAGCTTGTAAGCATAGGGCAATCATGAAATGAGCAACACAAGCAAACGTGTAAGTAGTGCCAACGAAAAATGTGCCAAAATGGCCTGTTATGCTATTGAATTCACCTTTGTTACTTCAAGCATTGACGATTGCACTCTCCCACAGAAATGAGGAAAACAAAACATGTTAGGCATACATTTGTTCATTTTACACTCAGTGTCAGGGTCCTCAGTAGCGTGTAGAGGATCCATTATGCAGCCACAACAGCTTGGCACCTTCTTCTCATGCAGGTCACCAACCTGGCTACATTCTGCTGTGGGGTGACATCTCCCTAACTCGAAAGACAGACCTTGTTATCATTAAAGGCAATCATCATGCAGTGAGATACCGGGATGAGATTCTGGAGCCAGTGGCAATTCCATATCTCCAGAATATGGGACCAATTGCCACCCTCCAGGATGACAACGCTCTCCCCCATAGAGCTGGGATCATCAGAGAGTACCTCCAGAATTTGGGAGTGGAGAGGATCTAAAATTGGTTTTCACCAACAAAACCAGGTTGGCTGACTTACAACAGATCCTTATCGAGGAATGGAATGCCATCCCACAGCAGAATGTAGCCAGGTTGGTGACCAGCATGAGAAGAAGGTGCCAAGCTGTTGTGGCTGCATATGGATCCTCTACACGCTACTGAGGACCCTGACACTGAGTATAAAATGAACAAATGTATGCCTAACATGTTTTGTTTTCCTCATTTCTGTGGGAGAGTGCAATCGTCAATGCTTGAAGTAACAAAGGTGAATTCCAACAGCATAACAGGCCATTTTGGCACATTTTTCGTTGGCACTACTTACACGTTTGCTTGTGTTGCTCATTCCATGATTGCCCTATGCTTACAAGCTATACCTCATTGTAAAGGTGACAAATCAACGATAAAAATGATATGAAACACTTTACTGGTTGGTATTACTAAAGGGGAGATATAATGGGCCAAAGTCAAGTTTCCTTACTTTTTGTGAGCAGTTTAGTTAAAAAGAGAAACAATGGCAAAACATGTGCATATATGTTTTTTTGTTGTTTTTTTAATGATTCTTTTCTGGGTTTTTTTTATTGTCATTATTCCCTCAGTGTCAGTTATTTTGTTTAGGTGTCTTAATAGGCCTAGATAAGCAAATGTCACAAAGAGCCACAACATCCTCTCGGGAAAACAGGCAACAGATCTTGTTATTACTTATTTTGTTCCTTTGGTGATATTATCACTATATAGCAATATATTGGCCTAATTTGTATTTCCTCATCGGTGAAAAACTATTAGAAACTATTACCACTCTCAACATTGCATAGCCTAATTAGGACACATTCCGGATTGTGTCCTTTTGCTTATACGCTAACGTTTGCCCTTTTAAATAGGTTACAGTATATATACACATAGAAGCACTAGTAGCATGATATCCTGCTATAATATATGAACCGTTGTGTGATAGCCTAGTTGTATATTTATAATCCTCGCCAACTTAATCATTTTGAACAAGCTCAACCGTCTCGGTTGTAATTGTCTCACAATACCAACCCATCGTTCATCGTACGAACATGACGGCCATACAAAGACACCCGAGCCAACAACAATATGGTCTTGCGCTCGCTCCAGTACGAGGCTACAGCCGCTACAACAACTTCATGGAGTCGCGCGGGCCCACGCGCTGCTGCGGGGAACATGTGCGTGTTCCGCTGATCTCCATTACAATGGCTGCGCAAGAGAAGAAAAACGACGCGCCAGCGCTTTGTCCCAGAGTAACATTTGGGAAGTAGGGAGTTGCCCTTGACAAGGTCGAAGGGCAGCTCTTTTTCTTGCGTTGCACCTGGCCGGCGCACTGCGCAGATGGACATGCAGGCGTTTGGTTGTAACATCGGCGTCACGCCAGATATAGCCTACAGGCTAAGTTTTCTAAGCAACCTACTTTTAAGCAATACGATAATAGACTACATAATGAAGTTTAGATGTATCCTGCATGAAGAAAGTGCATCCTATATGTTACAATCTTAAACGTTCTTAAAATGTATATTTTACATTCTGTGTAGTTCAATCTGATTCTGAGTGAATGTATAGGTCCACCATGTCAGATCTATCTCCAATAGATTTGTAGGACTCAAATACTTGAGCATAGTCAATCTGATCTCTTTTCCAGATGTTTCCACTTTTCACTCTTTAACCGTTGCAAATGTGCCAACTGTTAAACTAGCACAAAATGGCTTTTTGTTGGTTCAAATTGGTTTAGACTTCAGTGTCTACAAAATGAATATTTGAAATGATCTAACACACATTCAGATTATTTGTCCTAATACTGTAGAAACAATTTTGTAATATTATGTATTTTTGTAATGTTAATATATTTTCCTTGTTTCTCCAGGTTGCTTCAGTATCTAAGCGCTTCTTTATGACACTGCTCAATGCTGAAGAGGAAATTGCCACAGCTGCCACTGCCACAGATTCGCACCATTTAGTGCATCAAGTCATCCTGGAACCAATACTCTTTGAAAAAAGTCCTCACCAGAGTATCAAATATAAATTTTGAGATAGATTGTTTTGAGTGTGGGCATTTTAGTGGTTTTGAGAGTTACCTGACATTCACTTTGCTTTGGGATAGGTATAGGTGATAATGGTGGTGTATGTGTGTGTGTGTGTGTGTGTGTGTGTGTGTTCAGTGTCCTGTTTGTCTGTACACAGTAGTTGTGTGTGTATGTTGTGTGTATGAGTGTTGCCATAGGGAAGTACTGTGTGTGTTTGTGCATGATGCATGACTTCAGGTGATTGTGTGTGTGTGTGTGTGTGTGTGCGCGTGCGCGTGTTTAAATGCATGTGTACGTGGCACCTGTTTGTCACCCTTCACCCACAGCCTTCCCTCCCCCCCCCCCCCCCCCACCCTGACTGCTGCTTTACGACCCCCCCTCTTTGTGTCATCAGCAGTATGCCAACACTGTAGCAAGCATAAAATCAATAGCCTCTTAAACAGTGACCCGGGCCTATTTCTCTAGTGTGGGCTTGACAAACGTGAGAGGCCTCATTGATTGAATCAGCTCACTGGGCAAGCCCTCTGTTGGCCTGCATGAATTGGAGAGGGAGAGAGAAACAGAGAGAGAGAGAGAAGGAGTGGAGTGGAAGAGAGGAGTAGATAGAAGCTAAGAATGAGGAAGGAGAGAGGGAGCGACAGAAGGAAAAGAGAGAAGAAATAAATGTGGGAAGAGAGAGTAATGTACTATAATGAAGTAATGAAGCGATTCAATCACAAAGTGTGAAAGAGAGGAGGGGGGTGAAAAGAGAGAGCAGGTAGAAGACAAGGTGATCAGAATCAGTATTTACATGACAATTGAAAAACAACAACAATAAAACAGTATTTTTAGTCCAACCGAAACCGAACGTTTTTAAATGTACATGTCATGTACACACAACCACTGAAGACAACAACAGGAGGGGAGAGAGCCAGTGAAGAGGAACAAATAGCAAAGGCAGCAGGATTAGAGAGAGGAGACCGTGTCCAGGGATCGCACCAGGTACCCATGTATGAGCCCTGTATCCCCAGCTAGAGGTGGATTCTGATTGGTCTGAGTCTTCATCCACAGCTGGAAGAGTATTCTGATTGGTATGAGTCAGGTCCATGACCTGCCCTCTCACAGCCCAGCTACTGGTGAAGTAGAGAATCAGATGGTTTGGACTGACAGAACTGGCTGTTACTAGAGCACCAGGACACTGCTGTAACTAAGGGCATCGTCAACACAGGAAGTCATGCTGCCGGAACTGACTGGTGAGCTCAGGGGGTCAGGATTTGACTGGTTAGCTTCGCCGATTAGCAAAGCACTTCCTCGTCGCCATTTTCCAGAAATACATCATGTCCGGTGCCGTTTTCCCTGCGTTTTCCTCATGCTGATTGGTGGCTGTTCCACTCTCAGCTCATGCACGAGCTTAGTGTGGGCACGAGCTCTCCTTCTGTACCTTACGTCAATCGGTAACCTGGCACTTAATTGGCTAAGTAAAACGGCACCGGAAACAAGCCCCTTGAAATGCCATGTTGAAGCCTGAAAAAATCGTTCAATTTTGGCAATTTTCACTAGCCTAGCATTCCCATTGAAATGAATGGGGGCGGGACTTGTTCACTTTCTCCAGTTCTTATAATACCTCCATGGGTGAGCTGACATGCCTTTGGGCTAGTGTGAAATGAGGGCAGGCCCGGCCTAACCAATCCGTGTTTGTTTCGTGCCCTGCCCAGCCAATCAGTGTTTGCTACTCTCATGTGCTGCTCTACCAATCAACATTTGATTTAGCAGTTCAGTCAGTGCTTGTGCGTTGGCCATGGACATAAGTATGCACATCGACCCTCTGTGATTCTGGCTTTGAAAACCCATTCATTTCTTAACTGTCTGATTTAGATGTTTAGGAATGCCTTTGGGTTGCTCCGTGTATTGAAATATTTCCCTTGGCTGATAAAGAAACACTTCTCATAGTTTAAAATTGCTTTTGGCTTTAATAAGCCTTTAATATGTCAGCAGAACACGTTATTAAAGCCAGCTGCCATTAATTACATGTAACACCCAGCTTATCGCACACTTTAACTGACTGTGTGATTGAAGCAGTGAAACTTGTAAAATGCAGTATCTCTCCCTCATGCTAAATGTGTGCTACTTATATTACTGTAATGACATACGGTAGGTCTACAGTGCAGTGCATATGAGGCCCTTTTGTGCTCTGAGATTCATGTGTGTTTCGAGCACCGCTAGAAATGATGTGCCCTCTGATAGACATCCAGGGGGCCTGGAGTAGCTTCAATACACATACTGAGGGCCCCTCCAGTCCCACTTCCAATCCTTCTGCGATCTTTAAATTGTCAGTGTGTGTGTGTGTGTGTGTGTGTGTGTGTGTGTGTGTGTGTGTGTGTGTGTGTGTGTGTGTGTGTGCGCGCGTGCATGAGGGTTGGATGGCTGTTACAGAGTGGGAATGAGAATGCTTATCTTCTACTTTTCTCTGGACTACAGCTTTTTACAAGTGTGTGTGTGTGTGTGTGTGTGTGTGTGTGTGTGTGTGTGTGTGTGTGTTTGTGTGTGTGTCTGTGTGTCTGTGTGTCTGTGTGTGTGTATGTGGTGTCTTTTTGAAACCTGGAGAGAGAAGGTGAAGTTTTTTTTGTGTGGCCCGCCCGACCCTCTTAACACACACATCACATACATAACATAAACTTATGCATAACTCAACTCCCTCCATGCAAATGATGCAGGTATTTGGCGTGATGGCTGCAACAGCGTGCCGACAGAGACAGATGAGATGTCAGTGGCTCCGCTCACTCACAGGGCTGTGGGACACTCGGGCAGCACAATGTCCTGTCACAGCCGGTCACCCAGGACACTGCATCCTCTCTCCTTAACATTCAACAGTGCAAAGAGCAAGGTATTATCAAAAGGTGTATGCAGTCCATGAGTGTGTGACTGTGTGTGTGTTCGTGTGTGTGTGTGTGTGTGTGTGTGTGTGTGTGAGGCGGGGCAGATTTGGAGGGACGATCAATGTTGGGGAGATAAATTACCCACCCTTACCCCTTGGCTACATCCACACGCCCTCATTGTCACCCTGTTGCCCCCTCCACCACCACCACAACCTCGAGCAATCCTGCAATGAATAAGATTGGCCATGAACTTAGTCCAACAGGAGGGAGATGTTTTGTGTCTGTAAATGCGATGAATAGGACACATGCACCTCCTGTCACTGATGGGCTTCTCTGTGCTCTTAGTTGCTCACACAGCCTGGAGCTGTCTCCTCTGAGTGTGTGTGTGTGTGTGTGTGTGTGTGTGTGTGTGTGTGTGTGTGTGTGTGTGTGTGTGTGTGTGTGTGTGTGTGTGTGTGTGTGTGTGTGTGTGTGTGTGTGTGGTGTGTGTGAGTAGTTGGTGAAGTGGAAGGGTGCTGTAGCTGTGTGTGTGTGTGTGTGTGTGTGTGTGTGTGTGTGTGTGTGTGTGTGTGTGTGTGTGTGTGTGTGTGTGTGTGTGTTGGGGTCAGTAAAGATGGATGGGCCCCCAGTATGGCAATTAATAATGTTTTTACAAGAGCGATGAAGCCGTGCAGGAGGGAGAGCCAACGGATCGCGGCGGCTATTGAAATGTGCAGGTGAATTGATTGGTCCATCGGATTTCCCCTAGAAATCATTTGGATTAATTGAAAGCATGGGGAGGCAATGGAGAAGGGGGAAAGGGGGGAGGGAGACTGAGAGGGAGAGAAAGAGGGCAGGGTAAAAAGGAAAAGAGAGAGAGAGAGAGAGAGAGAGAGAGAGAGAGTAAGGGCAAGAGACGAGGGGAGGGATTGGGGGTGTGTGAGTGCTCTGATTTATGGCCCTGTTCAAAACAGGGAGAGAAAATGGCTGCTTAACAGCTAGAGACATGAAGAGAAGGATTTGCTGTGTTGTCACTCAGACACAGATGGCCCTGGAAGGCAAAGCTGACAGCCGGGCTGACTGCAGGCCATTCCTCTTTGTCAGAAAGGACTGCTAGAAAAATTATATGCTGAACCACAACATGTCTGACAGCAACAGAGTTAAAGCAACAGAGTGGGGTGGCACCTTATTTTTTGGGATGTTGAATGTTGACACAGGAAACTTTATCTTCCAAACTTATCAGACAGAAGGTGAATAGATATTCGAAACATGCAGAAATGTTTGCCTTTATCTTGAAATCAGTAGGAAACATAGGTTATCATAATTCCAAATGGCAGATAGTAGGCCTAGGCCTGACGTCTAAAACTCCTCTAACCCAGCTCAATAGCGCCCCCTTTTGCCGAAGCCAGTTGATTTCCTAAAAGGTCATTTGAGCGCCTCCAGGATCATGACTGATGTTTCTCTGGACAAGATGGTGTTAAAGCGACATGCTCGCGGATCAGGTGTCCCCACATTTCCGTGTAGGCTACTACCAACTGAGACTGACCGCTGCATTTCAAACGACTACGACTTAATAGGCTACCAGTGTACTATCAACAGCAGTAAGGAGGAGGCTGAGGGTGTGTAAGAGCAGACATACACATTAGGGGTACCTACCTACCCGTGCATATCTTAATATGTCTGACTATATCTCTTGCGTCATCCTATCCGATGGATCAAGTCTAACGTGAGCGATAATGACCTTTATCGCGTGAAATAAGATCAGTGATGTAACTGAAGAAGCCCCCCTGTGACAGCGCTTCCACAGCAGCCATGGTAACCATCGCTTCCTTTGTAGAACGTCTCACAAACACCGTATCATTTTATTCATCACACTGCAGTTAACGTGACCGCTCCCTCAATCTGGCTGCGATGGCTTTGGCTGGGACCAGCTGTCTGCAACACCTGACGTCGAAAGTGATGGTTGACAGCCAATAAAGGTAACATAAACAACTTCTCATGAAGTAAATGTCATAACGTGTATTTGAGTAAGGATGGGGTTTAGAGTTATTTGAGCTTATATCCTATTAGGCTACAGTGTTTCAAAGTAGGCTAGGCTAGACTAAGGATGGGTTGACAATGTTCCCATCCTCATTGAAAATCTTTCAAAGGTTGTTTATCTGCAAAAATGTTCATGATCTTAGCCATTAGTTGTGTCAAGGCTATAGAAACGTACCTTATAGGCTAACGTATGAGCTATTCAATATTCTGTATGTGCTGCAGATGTTGAGACCTTAGCCTATAATATAGGCCCAATAATGATCTTGAATGTAGCTATTTTGTTCTCAATCAAAATAGAAGCGAAGAAAAATATGTTAGGCACCTCTGAACTTGTGTTCCCCCTTTCCACTTGTGATCTTGTGTCAATACAAGAGTAAACGTTGGAAAGTAAAGACTCACAATGGAACCCAATCCCTGTCAAGGACTCATGCAGGCCATAGACGAGATGGTGTAAGTGACCATTGTGTGCACTGTACTGAGTGAAGCTGATATACCCAGGAGGCCGCAGGGGCAGATTTCCTCTCATGGCCCTCCTCGTGTTTCCAAACATGATTAGATTAGTGATTAGAACCTCCACAACATCTTCACCCATGTGACAGCATGTCATGCCAGGATGATTGACCAGGGGCAGGCTTATGTGTCGCATACAGAGCGACCTACTGCTGGTAGCTGTCATGGTGTTCATGGAATTAGAAATATGTTTTATCTGTGAGTGAAGAGGAGACGCCTGTAAACTATTGACCCAGAATGGCAAGTGGTCGGTAGAACTGTGATTGTTTGGCTGCTTAATTCTACCCTTTCATCTCACATTACTAAAGCCAGCTGCTGCCTGTGTGTCTCTCAGAGTGTGTTTGAATGCGCGTGTCTTTTAGGGAGTGTGTGTGTTGTGTGTGTATGATGGATGTGAGTGTGCTAGTGAAAGAGTGATTGAGTGTTTATGGCAGTGAGTGAGACTGTCAAGAGACTTGAAAAGAAATGTGAACGTTTAAAGTGCGGCACACACAGACAATTTATCATCTACAGATATTTTGCTAATCAAGATTTTATTGTTTTCTGATTGTATTGTCTTTTAGGCGGTTGTCCTTTACAACCTTTTTTGAAGTGCTGTATCGTCACACAGTCATGAGTAGTTGACAACAAGGCATAAAACACAACAGCGTTTCTCTAATGCTTCTCCTGTGAGCCTCAGCTTTTCTTTGAGATGTTGCACTATTTTTTCTTTTTTTTGGGGGGGGGGGGGGGGGGCATTTGGTTTTAGTTGAGGCTAATTGTTAATGTTAACAGCTCAAAGTCAGCAAACACTCATGTCATCAATGTGAAAAGTTTACTGTGTGGCCTCAAGAAGAAAGGGATGCGCTGTTTGTCCTACCCACTCAACTTGAGCAATATCCCAGATAGCCCTGTAGAGCACTCTGCGCCACATCCGGCCTTGATCCTGGCGCAGGTGTGACAGACGCGTGCCAGATCTGGGCCAGACCGCTCCGCTTTCTGGGATGGCAAACATGTGAATGACAGCTCTTTATGGCTGTCTTTTGTGTCTTGGGTTTGTATGTACAGACTTTGAAGCGCACTGTCTAGGTTGTAAGGTAAACCATGCAGGCACCAAGCTGCCATAAAAAGGATTTAATGATCTGCAGTTAGTGGGTTGCTTATCCAAAACCAAATAGCCAGGCTCAATTATAGGCACACAACAAAGCTTTGGACAGAAGCAATAGTCATGTTACACCATGAAGGTTGGAGCGTAATTTAGTTTTTTACCTGTTCATAAACCATGTCTTCTCACACACACACACGCACACACACACACACACACACACACACACACACACACACACACACACACACACACACAGACTGATTTGTTTGCTATTTGTTTTTGAATAGTTAAGCTTTCTCTACAAGACACTGGTGAAAGCAGTGTGCACCGCTGAAAGCTAGAGGGCAGCATCCATACCATCCATACTGCCACAACCTCAGGCTCGCTGAATGCTGTTTCGCTTGCATTTAAGGCCGGTTGAAGGGCAATGCCAAACACTGTGAAGTGCCCTAACATGTCTTTGTCATAACAAGCGCTTCCCACAGACTTTAACACCTCTTGCTTGTTAGCCTGCGTGCCCTTTGATGCGCCCACGCTCATAATGTGAGCTATTTACAGCGTTTGCAACGGGGGCAGCGTGAGCTTGCGGCTTACCACACACTTGCCACACTGTTTACACTTCTGGAACACGGTGGTAGACATGCCGGAAGGTGTAGTGGCTAACTGTTTCAATCTGACATTGATTGTTGCTTTATGAGTGTTGTGTCTAACGTTAGGCTTATTTAAAGCTGTTTTACAGTTGTTGTATTGTAGTGGTATGACATTGTGCGTGGTATTGTAATAGTTTGTATTAGTGTCATTGGCATGATTTGTAGTAGTGGCCAAGGTCTCTTTTCTTGCATTTACATACAACATATGCCCTTGCACCAAATTTGGTCATTCAGTTAACAAACCTCTGCTGAACTGTGCTTCCTTGAGTTATTACATGCCCGTCTTCACTCATAAGAATACACTGTTCTTATTATTGCTCATAGTACATACTGGATAAAATAGATTTATATTGGTTTGTCTTGGAATTATAAAAGCTTTTCCTTTCCCATGTAAAAGTTAATGTCTGTATAATTCTCTCTCTCTCTCTATCTCTTTCTTTCTCTCTCCCTGTAGGATGTGGCCACCTGTGGTCTCCCTAGAGAGGGAGTCGTGCTTCCCTGTCGTAAGTGGGAGCAAGCCTGGGGAGTTGGAGGCCATACCAGATGCTGCTGTCCCCAGCACCACCACCTCCCCGCAGACAGAGGGCGCTAAGATGAAGAAGAAAAAGAAGAGGTACTGCACGGGTCCTTTCTTTAAACCCTCATGCCATTCTGTTAGGGTACAAGCACTGTATAGTGTTTGTCAGGGAAAATGACAGCCTTATAGATTGATTGGCTTGTTGCTGGAGGGTTCTTTCAGACCTGTCATAGGCTCAGATTTGTGACTGGGTTATTTCAGGCCTGTGATTGGCTCGGATTTGTGACTGGGCTATCTCAGACCTGTGATTGGCTAGAACTTACTGTGGAAGGTTCTCTCTGATGGGTCATTTGCTGAGAATTGCCAGGGGCTTCTCCTAAATGTGTGATTGGCTAGAATCCGTATTAGGCCTCTATTAGATGTTTGATTGGCTGGCTTATGCCCGAGGGCTTTTTCCACTGGACCACTGGGCCAGACGGGAGGTCAGACATGAGGTCCTTCTCTCTGGGACATTATAATGACCACCCGGAGAAATGGCTTTCACACCACGCCAGTTACTGCAACCTACAGCGCCGACAGGAATGTGCACAGGAAGACAGATACAAACATGCACATAAGCGAACACACACACACACACACACACACGCACACACACACACACACACACACACACACACACAAACACACAAAGGCATGCACACAAGTAGGCGCCCACGCATGCACACATGCACGTATGCGTGCACACACACACACACACACACACACACACACACACACACACACACACACACATGCACATAGAGTGAGAGAGAAAGAGAGAAGCGTCAGATAGAAGTAGAGAAGCACACAAGCACAAACATGTGTTAGCTCTAATCTCTTACCTCTCCAGCTGACTGACAAGAAGCATGATATACGTCTCTATAGATAGATTACTTTATTGATCCCCAAGGGGAATTACGGTGTTGCAGCAGCAGCAGCAATTCACACAAATCACAAAAACACACAGAACCTGCACAAAATCACATTGAGGTAGGTGACAGGTTAACAGGTTTGCAGTCTTCTGAGTCAGTCCCTGCTCTTAATGATTGTCAAGGTAGTGACAGTGGGAAGAGTGCCCTGTGGTTTTGGGGAGGGTAGGTAGGTGGGGGAGAGAGGGTGGTGTTGGGGGGTGGTATGTGGAAGGTGGAGGTTCTTTGGGTTGGGTGTAGGGGGTCCGGGCCCTGAAGGCATCTGTGCGGTTATGAGCAGCTGGCTGTCTGTAAAGACAGTGGGCGACGTGGAGGTAGCCAGCACCGCCCGGTCTCTGGTTACAGTACCTGTCCATAAAACTAGCCAGGGCCCTATCTGCTACCGCCTGGGACCTCTTGCCTTTCCGTCAGGCCCTGCCCAGGATCTGTGAGCCCCTCCACGCATGCAAACACACACACATGCACGCACACACACACACACACACACACACACACACACACACACACACAAATACATGCACACATGAACACACAGAGGTGGCTCACAAATGAATGGTAAAAAAAACCTGTGTACAGGGCGCCTGTTTGATCTCTGCTCCTGCTTCAGGGGGGTCGTGAGACTGGGCCCTGGGAGAATGCAGCGCTGAGCTAGGTGGCAGCCTGTGTGTGTGTGTGCATGAATTTGCTCGTTTGTGTGTGTGTTGGTGCGTGTGTAGTTGTGTGTGTTTGTATTGTCTGTGTCTTGTCCTGTGATGTCTGTCGTCAGACTTGTTTATCATTTGCACATTGCCAAGGACATGGCTCGTGTTTTAAACGTGTTATAATCCTGTTTGTACGAGGAACTCTTTTCTTTTTACCGGTAATTGCTGTTAGTCAAATGTCACCGGGAACCAAATGACCAGTAGTGACAGTCTGTTACGAGTCACATAAACCCCCAGACAGCGGTTTCTCACTAAGCACCTGAGACCGCGTGGACTCTGCTGTCATGTTCACAGTCCATAGATCTTCCCAGGCGAGTAGCTGCCACTGGCTCCAGCCTTTGCCGATACGGCACGGTTTCGGCCCTGATCTGGCTCGGAGTCAGCACCCCCCCGTCGGTCACCCCAGTAAATAAAATATCTCCCATACCAGCCGGCAGCCAGGGGCCTTGAGGGGAGGACTCTGCGGCTTGGACGGCAGTCGGTGTCCTCAACAAGGTCCTCTTTATGGCGGATTCCTTCGCTCTGCGCCCGCACGCTCTGCGCCGCGCACCTTCTCGTTTACTGGCAGAGTGGCGGAGTGGTTATGGGCGGCGTGTGAATGGCACGGTGGCGAGGAGGGCGCGGGCAGGAGCGGGAGCGGGCGAGCGCGGGAGGGCTCAGATGCCATTTACAAGCGGCAGCGCCTCTTTAAAGAGTCTGTTCTCTGCGACTGTGGAAAGTCAAATTGCCCCCCTGCTTAATTACGGTTCAGGGTGTATGCATTTTACTGGGCAGCAGCCGCAAACATGATACTCCCAACTATTTCATTTGATATTTTATTCATCTTTTTTTTTCTTTAAGTGAGAGATTTACCTCATTTATTTATTATCTATCTCCTCATTAATGTGCCTACTAATCATTCATCCATCCATCCATTCATCCTTTCATTCATTCGCCTGTTTAATTCACTTGCTCACTGACCCATGAATTATGTAATGACAGTCGTTTTTCTAATTCCTTATTTCATCATCTACAAGGATACTCCGCAAGTGAGGGAAGTGTGTGAATGTGTGCGTGTGTGTGTGTGTGTATGCGTCTCTTTCTCTTCTCAGTCCATCTGTCTCTGTTTCCAGTGTCTGCCTGTAATGTGGTGTGTGCTCGTGGTTGCTGGGCTGCTGAGGGCGGTGGTGGTGGTGGAGGTGGTGGTGGTGGTGGGCCAGTGGGTTGGTGGGCTGGTGGGTTGGTGGGTTGGTGGTGTCCGCTGGTTTACACATTCCAGCCCTACGGCACACTGAGACTGCTCACAGTCCCTGAGATGAACGGGGTGGGTGGAGACTCATTGGGGTGGTGGGGGTGGGTTGGGGGGGGGGGGACTTAGAGGATGATGAGGCTCTTGCAGGATATTTTTTACACCCCCATCCCTTGTTTCGTTCCCAACCAGTAGGTGGCAGTAGAGACACTTTAATTAAACTAAGCTGCTGCCGTCTCCTTGCGAGGCTCCAGGGAAATAACTCCCTCCTGGAATGACATCAGATGACACGCAGACAGCTCTGAGCGGCGAGCGATGAATCCAGCAGAGCGCTGGGTGCCAAATGAACAGGCTGAGAAATGATGAGCGGAGTTTAGTGCTGCTGAGAATTTAATGGAACAGGACGGTGTCCAGAACAACGGGCCGCCGCCGTACAATCCACTCATGTTCCTGCTGCTAGAGAAATCAAAATAATGTGAATGTGTAGGGGGTGTGATAGTATGTAAACACCTAGGCTGATAAAATAATTTGATGATGGGGATGTGTAGATGGTTTTGCACAAAAGTGACAGTGAAGAGGATCTCAGTGACACAAGCAATAGTTCCAATGAGAGTGTATGCATGATGATGACGATGTTGCTGTTGCTGCCACTGCTACTGATTTGTTGTCATTCTTAATGGAGAGGATGCCAAGAAAACAGGGCTGTGGTTTGTGGTAGCCGCTGTGGCTGTGGGTGGCATTGCCCCCCGCCGATCAGAAGCCGACCCCAGGTGGCTGGCGTGGTGCTGTGGGGTATTTTGGAGACGCGCAGCTGTCCATGTGTCTGTTCTCTTTCAGATGACTGTGGATCAACCTCACCAACTGCAAGTTTGAAAGCGGTGAGTGTCAGTCATACACACACACACACACACACACACACACACACACACACACACGCACGCACACAATGACCCCTAATATCCTTTCATATGAAGTAAATGATTCCAAAATAATAACGTGACATCAAAATCCTTACATAAAATCCTTACATTTTGCAGTATATCAGTATGCTGGTATATCATCATGTGCGTAAAACAATATATTGACACATATTTAAACTTGACTTGGTTCAAGTACGCACAAGGACCTGGGTTTGAATCCAACTGACAGTGTATTTAAAAATGCCTTTATGTTTCTTGGTATATTGATTCATTATTTTGAATGATAGGCTTTTAAGCTTGGAAACAGCAGTAGAAGGACCTGCAACTCTATCATTAGAGACAAAGAAACATTCCCTTGTCTGTTAGAGAGAGAATTTAGAAATTAGTTGGATGGGCTTTAGGACCATGGGAAATTCCATGCCGGCCACATGGGTCCATAAAATTGTGGAGCGTCTCGTTGGCAGGCACAGGGTAGCCTACTCTGCATTCAAGACATGCCATGTGCAGCTTACAGGCACACACACACACACACACACACACACACACACACACATGGACGCACAAGCGCAGCACTCTCATGCACATGCAGATGCACACACACACACATATATGCATGCACACACACACACGCATACACACATGTGGCTCACACACACAACCCCCCCACCTCCCCACCACACACACACACACACACACACACACACACACACACACACACATTTAAGCATACACATACACACATTCATAGAAGCATGCACACCCCGAGTACACAGTGATAATGTAATGTGGAAGCCTATGCACATAAACATTAAATGCGGAGTCCACATCCATGCTAACAAACAAAACCACACTGGCGCACCCGACTCCACGTCCCCATAAACGTGCCTGTCAACTGCCCCAAAGCACGGGTCTACGCGTACCACCTCCTCAAAAGTAAACAAGCGGCCATGTTAGAGGAAACCGCCGACTATACGCAAACTTCAAGAGATGTGATGCCGTGTAACAGGCTCATGTGGAGAGGTTCAGTCACAGCAAGCACATAAACCACACAATTATATTTATCGTCTGAGTCTTAGTCATAGTAAATGTGTTAGAACCCGTGTTTAGCGGTACTTTTGGGACTAAGAATCGCTGTAAGGAAGGTCTCACAGCCATATTCTTGAATGGATCTCTTTTTTTTCTCTCTCGTACGGAAATGTCAGTTTCGCACCAGTTCAAAAACATTGGTTTTTACAGTGTGAACGGGAAACTAAATAAATCCACAAATAAAACGCACATTCAGATGACACAAAAGCATCAGTGTGAGCGCCTAACACATGAGTCATTGTGAGTTGTCGGCCCATTCATTTCACACACAAAGACACAGCCACGGCTTTTCCACGTCCCATGAAACGGAGTCAACGATGGAATCCCAGTTGAGTTTCATAGCAGTCTTCTGGATACGTGGCTCCAATTATTTAAGGAGAACCAAAACAATGATATTTAGATTTAGGTTAATAATTGAACATTTTTTCATATTATTATCATAGTATTTTTTTTTTATCTTAGCTTACTAATTAGTAATTGCTCAGATTAGTTTTTCAAATAGCATAGCTCTTTCTAACAGCTCTTTCTAATCAAGCCTGTCAATCAAACTTGTATGTTTATTTTGTTAGTTCATGTCATCAAGCTATGATATAAAAACATTATTTATGTAGACACATGTTTTCTTATGATTATGGAGATAGATTGTGGGCTGGAAAATATCATGGTAATATATTATAGTGCATTATAGTATAAGGGGTAACTGGTGTTGAAGGTTATAACAAGTTTCAGTGAGTAACATAACAAAACCCAGCATCCAACCAATGCCCTATCACGCACAGCTCAAGATAAATATTTGTTCTGTATGTGCTGTTTGGAACAATCCTTTATATACCTCACTGGTTCTTATCTCTCTGCATTCACTTAAATCACCACCGGCCAACAATGCATCGCAAATGGATATGATTATTGAATAGGTTGTAGTCTTAAGAAACTGAGCACATCTATTCTCACACTGTAGCTCACTAAGAGGTTAAGAGTATTACTCATTATAGTGTAGACTCAAACACAGAATCGACTTATTATATACACGCAAATTAGTGGCACAACCTGCCTGTACTCCAGTATACTGCCAGCCCCCTGCCTTAAAGTACTAATCAGAGACTAATATGAGACACCCACTGGAGTGAAATCATCCATTCTAATTCGGCTCTGTTTTGTAGATAACTAGCTAGAGTCGGTAAGTAATTGTAACGCATGCTGTGATTATGGCCCATTGGACCAGCTGCTGCTTCTTTCCGTGATCGTGTTTGGATAATGCAGCACGTGAAGAAGCCAAACAATGCGCTGGAAATAACGCCTGGTATTCTGGGGTCTGAAACTAGTTTTGCAAATCCACTGTGAATGAAGAACCATGTTTGAAAAATATACTGATGATGTTATGGTTGCGCCTTTTCACAAATTTGACTGATTATGTTTGAGGTTTGCATCACATCGACTTTGTCTGTTGTTCAGTCAGACGTGCAGCATCCCGCTTTGGCCTGAGGGAGGCGCTGGAGGGCGAGGAGTGGACGGTCTACTGGACTGATCTCACCGTGTCGCTGGAGAGACTAATGGACATGAAAGGCTACCAGGTGCCACATCGCTTGTACCTGCCTCCCCAAATTACATTCCAGCTATTAAAATAAATAGCATTCATAAAAATGTAAATTACAGACGAAGACACGAGCTGATGGAAGTAGGGTAACTGTATGTGGGTTAAAAGGACCCAATGTCAGGGATGAACACATTACATGTATAATAGAGATGTACTGATGGAGAGATACTTCTGGTAGGAATGTATGAGATAGAAATGGATGGATTAAAAGATAAGACCAGATAGATGATTAGAGACAGAGAGAAGCACACACAGACGCGCGCACACCTGCGCACGCACACACACACACACAGACACACACACACACACACACACACACACACACACACTCAGAGGAAGTGCCTCGCTGATAGTTGTGTTTTAAACGTTATCTTCTGTAAAAATCAACTTCAACACTGCTGTTGCCCCATATCTAATTGACCCTGAGGATATGTGAAATGTCCTAATTGCTGGCAGGGTGTTGAGTAATTACTGACCTGGTGGCGGACTGGATGTGCGTCAAGGCTGCTGCTAGATGGATACAGGAGATAAGTGAAGACACGATAAACATGACTGAAGGTCAGGGTGTGGGACTCTTTTGTCCCTTTGCAGAAGATCAACCATTTCCCAGGGATGATCGAGATCTGCCGGAAGGACCTGCTAGCCAGGAACATGAATCGCATGTTCAAACGTTTCCCCAAGGATTACAACATCTTCCCTCGTACTTGGTGCCTCCCCGCAGAGTGAGTGTGTGTGTGATGGAGAGAAAGCATATGTGTCTATATAAGTGTATAAGCATCTAAGTGTGTGTGTGTGTGAGTGTGAGAGAGAGAGTATCAAAGACACGTCATGGATTTTTAAACTCCCATTTTCCAGTCTTGGAAAAGTCATGAAATTCAGTTTTGGAACCATCACCGAAATTGAGAGTTTCATGTTGAATATACTGTATACTGTACAGTGTGTTGAAATGACGTATGTTAGAAAGATCTGTGTGAATGTGTGTCTGTAATTTTGCATTCTACATTCAGCATACAAACTGGTTTGTAATATAGCCTTTTTGGCCCTCATACCAAGAGGGGAATTATAGCAATCAGTTAGACAGACAGACACACAGACACAATAAACACACTCCTCTTTGCTGGCTCCCATCTCTCCACAGCTACAGTGACCTCCAGGCCTACGCTAGGTCCAAGAAGCACAAGACCTACATCTGCAAGCCCGAGACTGGCAGCCAGGGACGGGGAATCTTTCTCACCAGGTCTGCCAAAGACATCCCTCCTGGAGAACACATGATCTGCCAAGTGTACCTGTCCCGGGTGAGGCTCCTGATGCAACCCACTTGTGGCCAAAAGGCTCTCCTAGGTTCATCTTTCATGCAGCCTGCTCCTACGGTTACAGTGATAATGTGTGTGAATTATATACTGTATATATATAGTAAAACAAACAAAAATAAATAAATAAATAAATAAATAAATATATATATATATATATGTATATATATATATATATATATATATATTTTTTTTTTTTTTTTTTTTTTTTTTCAATTTCCCAACTATTAGCCGCGGCTTATACATTGATTTAGCTAAATTTCTTGAGCTATGAGGTTTATGCATGGGGGCAATTAATATGGTATTCATATTTTCTTTTAACTTGCATAAAACACTGTCCTGAGGCTTATACTCAATGTGGCTAATACACAGGAAATTACTGTATATAATGTACATACAGTACATGGGTCAATACAGGACAAAACAACAGTAAAACTTCAAACAAGCGTTAAAGGAGGGTGTTTTAGCACAAGCAGGAGAGATCTCATGAGTTATCATACCAAGATGCCATGTTAAAATGAAACAAGATTTATGACTAGCAGTGAGAATGCCGTTGCAATAGCAGACAACTTGAGTTCCCCCTTTTAAACATTCTTCAGGTTGTAATAACCCCAGTAGAGGAACAGATACTCTTAAGACAAATAGACTCCCTTACAGTGCTATTATCACAAAACATGCTCATGAAAACAAAATGGTTCTCGTGTCTTGAAGCTGTCATCTCTTAGTTCTGACACTGGCCCCTCTCCCCTCTCCCCCGTCAAGCCGTTTGTCCTGGACGGGTTCAAGTTTGACCTTCGCATCTACGTGCTGGTGACCTCGTGCGACCCCCTGAGCATCTTCCTGTATGAGGAGGGCCTGGCTCGCTTCTGCACCAGCCAGTACAACCACCCCAACAACAACAACCTGGTGAGACACAAGTGAGAGAGAGAGAAAGAGAGAGAGAGAGAGAGAGAGAGAGAGAGAGAGAGAGAGAGAGAGAGAATGAGAACAAGTCAATAACAAGATGGACAAATGAAATGAATGGATTGATTGTTTAAAATGGTGGACACTTACAAGGATGCATCAAATGGCTAAACTGGTCAAAGTAATTTATTTGGATGTGTATGGACACACTTGTCAATGTCCATCCGCCCGATGCATAGGGTGTAACACAGTGGGTTCTGAGCTACAGATGACGCACTTGTTATGTTAGTCAGAGGATAGTCACTGCATCCCTGTCCTGGCTACTGGTGCTACGTGATGCTTTACAGCCGATCAGAGACGTCCACGGGGATTATGGACAGCGCGAGGTTCCACAGCATGTTCATATGAAGTGTGAAGTGAAGTCGGCCATGTAGCTGTATCTGTATGCGCCAGCGATAGCAGAGGGTGCGCGAGTAGCGGCAGCTGACCGGGCGAGTGTGAATTATCTAACAGTGAGAGTGGAGGGGTGAGAGTCCACTCGTCTATCTCTCGTCCTCCCCTCTGCTATCTCTCCGTCTGTATGGCCGGCCGAGGAAGTGGCGAGGCGTCAGCTGACACAGGCCAAGGTCACACAGTAGATTTTACTGCGGCCATAAAAGAGGCTCCCCACTGGCAATAACGCAGTATACATACAGTACACATGCCATTAACATTCCAGTCCTGTCATCTTGTCCCTTTTCATCCTCTCTCTCTCTCTCTCTCTCTCTCTCTCTCCTTCTCTCCCTCTCTTGATATCAATGCAATGTCTCTCTTCTGAAATCTCTCTCTCTCTGTTTCCCTCTATCTACCATCTATCTATCTATCTATCTATCTACCCATGTACGTATCTATCTATCTATCTATTTATCTATCTATCTATCTATCTATCTATCTATCTATCTAACTGCCCCCCCCCCTTTCTCTTTCTCTCCATCTCTCAGCAAAACGTATGTATGCATCTGACCAACTATGCCATCAACAAACACAGTGAGAACTTTGTCCGGGACGAGCTGGCTGGGAGTAAAAGGTGAGTCTGGACATGCTTGGTGACAGGGTCATGTCATCATGAGCGCTTCATAAACACGCACACAGTAACTGGACTCCACATCAGCGCTGGGTCTGTGTGTGTGTGTGTTTGTGTGTGTGCGTGTGTGTGTGTGTGTGTGTGTATGTGTGTGCTGATAAAATATGCCGTTGTAACCATAGCAGTAGCTGGGTGTGCACAGTATAAACAGAACACTTATTTTGCACAGTTATGAAGTAATGATAATAGTACACTAGCCTGGAAAATCCAAACGCTAGTAATCTAGAAAGATTAAGGGTCTGGCCACGAATAATGTAATGGCCCAACTCGAGGGCCGGCACCGGCACCAAGCATGCATTTTAAAATCTCACTGCACACAATTGGATAACACTATGACCAATGTTTGTCTCGCAGAGACAATTCTTATTGTGCTCTCGCGAGAACTCTGAATTTCCAGGGTAACAGGTAACAGTACACTGTACTTGGTATTTGTTTTGTTTTTCAGCACTAATCAACTCCCTAACACACCGATAACTTTTCATCCTCTCGCTCTCCCCCCTCTCTCCCTCCCTTTCCCTCTGGACAGGAAGTTGTCGACGGTGTTGGAGTCCCTCTGCTGTGACACAGGGCAGGTGTGGGCGGATATAGAGGACGTGGTGATCAAGGCCCTGATCGCGGCCCACCCCGTGCTGAAGCACAGCTACAACACCTGCTTCACCCGACACACGGCCTGTGGCTCGGGGGCCTGCTTCGAGATTCTGGGCTTTGACGTGCTGCTGGACCACAAGCTCAAGCCCTGGGTGCTGGAGGTACATCGAGGGGATGTATCTGGAGGGGAGTGGGCTATACAGCACTGAGGGTTATCTCCCAGATGTACACAGAGGAGATGTATCTGGAGGGGTTTTATCAGGTTGAGGCAACAACTGAGTAGTAGGATGACAATTTTCT
>NC_084996.1:30138565-30178565 GCF_963854185.1 Sardina pilchardus
CAGGTAATTTATTTCATGTAATGCTTATTTTGTTTACATTTTGATTTCATAACTTTGTTACTGTTTAAACAAAACTTAGGATGCAAAAATGCACTTTAAATTCCTGTTCATAATCTCTATTCACAAATCCATTTATTTTCACAGCCAAATGCAAAACAGGATAACTCAGTTGAGTAGTTTATTTAATGTTAAGATGTAGCTAGAAGGTGAATTTCAGGTGATTGTCTGTTTCATTTAAATTTCACCATGATCATGATTGTTCTGGTAAAGAAATGTTATCATGTTGTCTGTCTTCACTAATGCCAAGTTCAAATTGAACTATCAGCGAAATGAAGAAAGTATGAACTTGAATATGGTCTATTGCCTTATTCTATTAAAAATCACTTCAAAGCTATGTTTCCAAGTAATGAGTGCTTCATTGTTAGAGGTAGAGGAGTCAAAAGCATGGTGTTTGCCATTCAAATGAAGTGGAGTAAAAGTCACAAGTTTCCAGAACGTTACAGTAAAACTCAAGTAAAGTAAAGATACTAGAAAATTACAGTATTCAAGTAAATGTACATAATTGCTGCCCACCCCGATCACAATTCATTACAGTCAAGGAGTCTGTGATGGCCTATAGGCCTATAGGCTAGGGCACAGACTCTGATGAGCATGTTCACACTAGGGGTTACTAGTCAAATCGTCGACTACTCAACTATTAAAAATCACTGGTGGATGCTGTACGTACACTGTAAAATGTTTCACTGTGAATTTACTGTAAATTGCTGGCTACTAATTGCATGACTTTCACAGTAATTTACCGGTACTATCTCACAGTAAATTACTGTGAATTTCATGTTTTACTGTAAAAGTCATGCAACTCAGTAGCCAGCAATTTGCTGTGAATTTACAGCATCATGTTGTGTATAATCACAATACCATACTGTACATTTTAATTTTTACTGTAAAAGTCATGCAATTTAGTAGCCAGCAATTTGGAGTAAATTTACAGTATCATGTTGTGTATAATCACAATACCATACTGTATATTTTCATTTTTACTGTAAAAGTAATGCAACTCAGTAGCCAGCAATTTGCTGTGAATTAGTGAACAATATTGTACATTTGAACATTTGATTAGTGATTTACCTGACCTATACCAACATGTTTTGGATCTGGTCAATAAAAGCAACAACAAAGAAAATACCATTTGAACTTTTAATGAACACTTTTCAATGAAAATCATTGAGCAGGCCATACAAACATTATAATATGAAGACATAGGATTGAACAAAAAAATATTGTACAGGGGTGCGTTTCCCGAAAGCATCGTAAGCCTACGATGATCGTAAAGTCCCTCTTACGACCGTCTTAAGATTTGCCGACTGTTTCCCGAAACCATCGTAGCTTAAGAGCATCGTGAAAACACTCGTAGATCTACGAGTGATCCAGAGTTCTCGTTACTGCCTAAGAGCGTCGTAACGCTATGCCTCAGTGGAGTCACCAGCAGGATATGCAGGGGGATTACAACTAAGAATATAATGATCCAACTTACGTTACCATTCTTTATTGTAAATTTACTTGTGATGATTCAGATTTTAGCGTGCAAAATAGCATTCATTCAATGGACATAATGTTATTAAAACCGGACAAGAATAGCCTACAAGTTATGAAAGGAGACGTTGCCAGAAAAGTTTGCCATTATCTTTTTGTGTAGCCTTTTATTTATTTATGTACTTTATTAGGCTTATGAGATAAAAACAGAGAAAGGAATATGTGACAATAGTCTGTTCTGCGTCAAAATCTAAGCCTATAGGCTATGTTATTTAAGCCTACACATTTCCTCATTTTCTTATCAACCTCTTTATTCAAACGTCTGCCTAAGTGACACGAAACATTATTGCACAGGCAGCACACCGTGCTCTCACAAGTAGGTTAGCAAAGAACTCGCATAAACGATGTAGGAGTAAGCTAGCCGAAGCCTAATATACATTATACATATCTTCCAACAAACATAAAAACGGGGCAACAATCTAATGTTAAATAATACAAAAGTATGTATGCGTGTGGTATATGGCCTAGGCTAATTGGAATGCTTACATGCAGATGTCAAAGGTTTTCTATTTTCGTATTGATGTTAATTAATGTATAGATCCGAAGTTCAGACGGTGGCTTAGCTATGACGTGCAGTCACCTGACATCACCATCAAATTAGGGGATATTTCAGAACTTTTATTGTGGACAGCTCCCTTAAGAGCATCGTAAGAGCAGTGCACGCGCGTTCACGCTACGAGCATGTTCGGGAAACAGTCGGCAAATCCTAACGATCGATCTTAAGATGAATCGTAGAAAACCCTCGTAAGAGTGTCTATCCATCGTTATCGGGAAACGCACCCCAGGCCTGAGACGGTGCAGCATAACCTTGTCTGATTTGACACGGAATGAGTCAGGGGGTAAATAGTGCAGTGTGTAAGTGCAGTATGGCAAGTCCATGTAATGTAGTATGTGTGCTCAGGATGCGAATGGCATGAGGAAAGAAACTCCTCCTCAGTCTTCTGTTTTAGCCAAGTGGGATCAGACGTCTGCGTTACCTCAATGGTTTAAATAGTCCATGGTCAGAGTGTTAAAAAATGTTGGCCCCCTGTCCGTCCTCTTCTGGTCCTGCAGGGGTAGGGTGGTGCTCTGATGGTACCTTCGGCAGTAAATCAAGTATCTGTAAAAGAGTACAATAGGCCCTGCCCATGAATATAACTAATACAAACTACTCAAACTAGTAATCTTTTGTGACAAATAAAAAAAAAATACCCACATTAGCAACCTATAAGTCAGATGCAATAGTTACAGTATAAGTAATGCAGATGTCGGGTGCTTTTCTTTTGATAGGAAGGATAATTCAAAGTGACCCCACAGTTCTGAGCAATAGTATATCTGTGTGATATCATACCTAAGTGCAACACTGTCTCCAGAAGCTCCAGCCTTTGTACGTACACCACCTTTCTGATGCCTTACATCGATCGTCCCCCATCTGACTTGCGATAGCAGCCTTTGGCTCCACACTGAGATTGTGACATGGCACCTAAAAAATAAAACAGCAATTGTCATACACCTTGTCATTGTTGAGCAAGATTAAAAAAATGAAGCATTAAAAAATAAGTAAGACAAGTCAATGAAATGTACAAACAGATATTATAATTACCTTGTGAAGGCACCCTTGCCACCACCACCATCACCATCTACTGTATGTTAATTCCTGGTATCAGTTTATTTGTGAGGGCTCTGTCAATAAAAGATAGGATTTAACATAAGTATGCATTCTATACAATACACTTGAAATAATGAATATGATCAGTTTGGCAGATATTCACAACACTTTACATTACCACCAACACAATGGTAAACATGGATATTTCAAGAGTATAGTATTTTAAGTAGCTGCATTCATTCACAGTAGATCACAATGGTACCAATAAATACATTCAAAACACATTAACACTTACGCCACGTTGAGGGAAGCAGCTATGGCTTCTAGACGTCATCAATTAGCAAGTAGTGCAATCAGGACAGACCGACTTTACCCGGGATGGTTGATGGAGCCCACTACACAATCATAACAACAAACAGACAAGGAAGAGAGGAGATAAACGTACAAATAAATGCACACATCATAATGCTATATGTAATTCTGTAAATTTTTTGTATGTGAATGTGTGCAGGGCCGGACCTACATTATTCTGGGCTGTCTTCGTATGGAAGTGGCACAAATTTGGAATTTTCGAGAATGCGCTCAGTGTTCCCAGGGCACCAGTCCTCACAATGCAATGTCTGCAAACAGAGGGAACAGAGGGAGACTAAGATTAATAAGTTGCAAAACACACAGAAGATAAAAAGATCATCACTGAAGCACTACTACACTCATATGCATTTTAAATAAACACATAGTTCGGCGCAGATTATGTATATCAAACAAGGGATAAATAAGGGCTATGAAATGAAGAACATGAAGCCAAACACTACCCTTCACAACCTAAAGTGCATCATACCCCCATTCACATACTTGACACGTCTGTTAATGACAATGGCCATACTAAACTGCAGTTTAGTTAAGGTTAAGGTGGGAGATAAATTACTACATTCATTAGTTTTACTGGTCCTCTTTCCCTTTGTATCGGCACTACTGTATATCAAATTTAAATTAAGTTATCTACCTAAGCCTATGTCCCATGACGATTCTTAAAAGTCACGTTAGTTAGGAAAGTAACGTTAACAACTCTCATCTGTGTCTGCAATGTTAACTTAATGTTAGCCTGCATGGCTACAATCAGCCACTTTAAAGATAGCTAACGTAAACGTTACTTGCGCCTGATATTTCATTCAAACTAAAACTACATTCACAACGACATCTTACACAGACGTATTGTTGGATATGATATTAACTACCATTCCAGATATTGCACATAATCGTGAAGTTAGCTATTGAAAAAGCTAACTCTGCAAATGTTAGCGATTCTTAGCTCGCTAGCTAATGGCTAGCCAGCCACTTCTAACACAACAGGTTTTGGTAAACATATAACACCAATATATTTTTAAAAAATAAATTCCCGTTTCTAAATAACATACAAAAGCACTGTACTTCTTACCTTGGATATGATGGCAGAGTTTGTACAGCTTACACATGCAGAAAAGTGATGATTTAAGTCACTGGTGGACGGCTGAGTTGAAAATTCAGTTGAGGGTGGCAGGTGCGGGTGGGAGGGGTGAACGTTAGAAATCGCCCCACAATGCTGTGCGGTTCAAGTGCAATTCAAATTTCACAACAAGGTGCTGTAATGTGATAGAGCTACTGTGATTTTACAGTAAATGTTTGAGTACAGTAATTTACTGTGAAATAATACCGTAAGGTATTGTGAAATCACAGTAATATTTAACAGTGTAGCAGTAAGCAAGCTGTGGACAAAATGGCTAATGGCTAAACGGTCTAGTCATTCTATCTATGGAAGTACTTTGGTTGGTTTACAGAAGCTTACAGTTATAAACTGTGAATCACATATTTATATTTAATTTATATTACTGGAAACCAACTGTATACCGTCTACACTGCACTATATATCATGTAGCCTACTGTATGCACCACCTGTCTACACTTTGCATATCATGTTGCACTTTTCTGCTTTTTTGCACTTTAGTGCAAACCTCACTTCAATGTCTTTGTACTTTGTGCTCTGCACAATGACAATAAAGTTGAATCTAATATAATCTAAATCTACTTCACCAAAAATGAGCCCTGTTCCACAGTGACATGCAAGTTTTGTACAGCTGTAGAGAAATACCAACACCTTTGTTATTGCTATTTGGATCTAAGCTTCTAAAGAGTAAATACCCACTGCCAACAGCTAGCACTAGCAGTGATGTTAGCACCAGCACTGTGCCAGATAATGACTAGTCGACCATTATGAAGAAAAAATGCTCAACAAGTGAAAATTATCAGTAATCCTGTAACATCCATTCCACACTGTACCGATTTTTTTTTGTTACCAGCTTGTATGCAGTTCAGTCCAACAGAACTACTCTGCCAGTGTGCAAGAAAGCTATAAAACACAGCACATCTGTCTATGTCACTGCGGCTTCAGCAGTTGTAAAGCACAGTACAGTAGATGGAGCCAGTGTGAGTGGCTACAACAGCCCGAGTGTGTGGGGGAGGGGTGTGTGTGTTTGTGCGTGTGCGCGCGTGTGTGTGTGTGTGTGTGTGTGAATGTGAGTGTGCGTGTGTGCATAAACGGTGTGTGTGTGTGTGTGCGCACGATGCATGCATGTGTGTAGGTGTGTGTGTGTGTGTATAAAGGGTGTGTGTGCTGGCTGGTGGAGAGGCTGGATTCAGATGGAATTCCCCTCTCCTTTGAGTCTGAGGATGAAGCTAGTCTGCTATTCTGAGCTCATCTGGGGGATCCTCTGTATCAGCTGTCTGCACGACCACACAGAAACTAGCATGTTCTTTAACAGAATAGAATATCAACTGGAAAGCCATGTGTTAGAGACTGACACCACAGCTACATTAGATTACATTAGATTAGATTCAACTTTATTGTAATTGTGCAGAGTACAATGAAGTGCAGTGAAATTAGCTCTACATTAAATTGAATGAGTATATGAGGTTCATTTTACGTTAATATAACGTGTATGATTACTGTATACAAACAACAAAGACTAATCTAAAGTGACCGTGGCAACTCTTCTCTGGATACATTCGCATGTAGAAAAAAGCATGTCTGCCTGTGTGCTGTGCTCTTGTGGAACTCAAGCCTGTGAGTGCCCTTGATGTCTCTTGCTAGTGCTGTCTAGTGTGTCCTGCAGGGGCCTGAAACCACTGTTTTACATCTTCCTAGGAGCTGTACATGTGATGAACATGTCACAGTAGAGTTGAAAGGGAACATGGAGCCTTTGACTTTTGTTTGGTGTGGTGCGGTGTGGTCCCAGTGGTCTGGTCAGACAGAAAGGCAGACGCTCGGAGTGTGTGTGCAGATGATGTGAAGCTTGTTCCCCCCCGAGAGCCTGGCGGTTCTACCACCAGCAGCAGTGCTCCAGCAGGAAGCTGTAAACATCACACAGTGGCGTCCTCTGGACAATGACGAGGATTTTACTGTCCTGCTCTGTCCACCAGCTTCCCACCATTCCCCGAGACCTCATTCCAGTTTCCCAGAATTCTGGTAGAGAGGGCGTTCCTTTTTTCTGCCTTGTCTCATTCAATCCTCTTGCTCATGCCCCCCCTCTCTCTCTCTCTCTCTCTCTCTCTCTCTCTCTCTCTCTCTCTGTCCTTCCCTCCTTTTCTCTCTCTTCCACCCTGCCCCTCCACCCTCTGATGCTTCCCTCCTTCTCTCCCCAACCCCCCTACCCCCCATTTTACAGTCAGGTCCTACCTTCCTGGCTTCTTTTATGATACTGGTCACCTGTTTGGGTTATGGCGGCTTGCAGACTGTTGGGCAGGAGATAATTTGCATCACAGAAGATGCAACCGCAGTGGCTGGACCATTCCCTCATTTACCCCAAGGACCACTCTGCTCTTGTGAATCTCAGCAGAAGTGATAGTGATGGATTGTCAGTGCTGTATATGAATCTGCAGTGCAAACTGCAATACATATTCATGTCTATGGTATTGCATTATAGATAGTGGTGAACGGTGATCTAATTGTAGAGTCAACTTTGCAATATATAGGGTACAGGTTGTGCTTAGATGCTTAGTGGCAGTGGAACAGGGATAAGAGATTCTGGTTGTCAGAGTCGGGTTTCGGTCACAGTCACAGTTTCATGCATGTCTAGCCTGCCTGTGTGCACCTGATGTCTGTTAAACACCTGAACAGGTGTGTGAAGTGTAATGCAGCAGCACACCTGACCACAGGCACACTGCTCTTTAATCACATAAAAACAGGTTGGGGTAATTATATAGAAGAAATCATTCATCTCTGTCTCATTGGGGTATTTGATCAATAATACGTTGTAAGTCAGTACGCCAAGCTAAAACAGTAGTTTCTAAATATTCTGTCGAAAGCAAATCCCAGATGCTTATTTTAACAATAGCACATTGAGAATAATCCATTTACACACATTTGCAGGTCTTTTATGCGGATGCAAGCAGTTGGAGCACAAACATGCAAATGACGTTTCAAAAATAACAGAAGACATGCACAAACACATAGCACTGTAGCAAGCAAGTAACATTGAGCTTGTGTTTAAGAGCAGCTGAGCCAACAAGCGCTGTTAAAGTTTCAGCTATTCTTTAATCCACCAGAAGTGTTTGACAATCCATTTCAAGACAAGAAATATAGCTTGAGAAATTGGGATACTTAACTGCTTTCTGCTGAACAGACACAAAGCTTTGAGAAGGCGTGTGGGTTTTCAACACTGTTTTGGCGAGGAAGATGGAAATGGATGGCTTTTTATGGAATGGTTAAACATTGCTCATGGGTCCCGTATCTGTTGTCTCCATCTGGAGCTGGGCTGGGTTAACCAGTGACTTCTGCTGTCTCCCGTAGGCTCACAGACCCAGCTATGTGTCTACTGATCCTATCAGGGACAAACAGTTAGGTAAAGGGTATTTGAGTAAGTGTGTGTGTGTGTGAGTAAGAGAGAGAGAGAGAGAGCAAGAGAGAGAAAGAGAGAAAGAGAGAAAGAGAGAAAGAGAGAGAGATTGTGGGAGGGATGGAGAGATGGATACAGACTAGGAGATGATGGAGAAGGAGCACGACCAAACGCTTATGCCTACAACGGCACCTGATGCGCACCTGTCCATGTTTTGTCTCCTGGCATAATTTGCGTTTGTTGCCCATTTCAGCAGACAGCGGGACATGGCCAGACTCTGTTTATAGTCCTCTTAATTAGAGTCCTCCCATGCCATCAGGGAGCAGCATTGTAATGAGGGACTGTGCGGTTTGTAGTCTGGATGCATCTAACGACCTCATGCACACAGTCAAACTCAACATGATGAATATGACATTTAGCCATGAAGTCAGACAATCCTATCTTTGTTCTACTTCTGTGTCACTTTAGTCACCTATAAAAATATATACTATGGGTGCAGCTAAGTGAGTCAGTCGTAATTTATGTAATTTAAAGAAGCAACCAGAATATTGAAATATTTCATAAATATTTATTAATACACATGTTTTGGTTTATGTACAACACATTTTCACATTTGAAAACACACAATTGGTGCAGGCATAATAAAATAATCTTTAAGATAGAAAATTCTGCAGAGCAACCAAGGAACTTTCTCAAGTAATTCTATGTAGGCACATGCTACATACCTTCCTATATGTCAGTATTAATGCAGCTAATTTTAATGATTCAGTTTCACTTTGTAAACAAATAAACAACCCCCAGTACAGACAAAACCAGTGTATTGAGAGATATTGCTACCAAATGGTACGTCCCATGGTTGGCTTGATTGTGCTACGCTTGTAGTGTCTATATTAAAATCTTAAATAATTCCTGTAGAATTGATTCTCAGCCTGCAGAGAATGTAGCAAGCACACAAAACAGAAGTGTAACATTGTAGTAGAAACAATCCAGTTTTGCACGCTCTCCTTCACAAATGACCTCTCTGTCCTAAATGATTGTGCGTTGCAAAAGACAGAGATGCTCACCCTCTGATTACACATCATCTGGGCATGGGCACCTCTTCCCTATGGTCCATAGTCACCACTGAAACTTTGGGGCTGCTGGCTGGTGTCAGGCCCAGAGGGGTTACCCCTCGGACCTTGAATAGTTGGTCTGTTCCCCAGTGCAGACAGTGGGGACAGGGGCAGGCGGTGGGATGGTGCATTGCGTGGCTGGGGGTGTACAGGGTCGCTGGCGGCAGTCCTCCTAGTCTGGGGTAAGGGGCCTGCGAGAGCCGGAGGGGGTCCAGGTGCCTGAGGGGAGGGGCGAAGTGCCCTGGCAGCGGGGAGGAGGTGGGCGCCAGCCCCAGGTGTGGGTAGAGGGGCAGCGGGAGGTGTGGGAGTAGGGAGTAGGGCAGGCCGGCGCTAGCCTGGCTCACCATGAGAGCACAGAGGTTCGGGTCCAGAGGGTGAGGCCAGCTCAGACTGTGTCTCTGCCTCTTGTCCTTCATGCGTCGGTTCTGGAACCAAACCTGGAACAGATAACAGAAACAGGAATCAGACTGAGTTCAGGGATGCAGGGCTGGTCAAAGTGCACTTGAATCAAGACCTCCAGACAAGATGTTTTAATTCTGCAAATATCTGCTGTCTTTTTAAACTAATTGGTTTATAGGTATATTTGCCATTACATTAAACAAAACTGATTAACAGCATCGAGCAAATCTGTAAATATTTCACACTGGTGATGTATTGTACATTGGTGCAATTTATTTGTAGAACACCCCTCAGCCACTAGATTAGAAAGCGAAAAAGCTCCCTATCCCAAGTTTGCACATGCGCACTACACTCACCTTAATGGTTGTCTCCGGAAGGTTGAGGGCTGCCGCCAGCTCGCATCTCCTTGGCCGAGATACGTAGCTCTCCTTGCAGTACTCCTGCTCCAGGCGGGAGAGCTGCTCTCGCGTGAAGGCAGTCCGGTGCCTGCGACTCTGATCAACTCCACTGAAAAGAGCACTGCGAGGGCTTGTGTCCTCTTCCCCCTGGTCGCTGTCTGGATTGGCGTGTGAAGCAGCCGGTGATTCACGGCCTTCGGTTACTACAAAAGGCAAGAGAGAAATGATAAGTTATAAGAGCTCGATGCAGAAGTTTCATGTCTAACACACAAGTCAAACGTATAAAAACAGCCACAAATCCATGCATTTCCGCGCAATAACAACATGACACCTTGACATTCGAAAACAGGGTTCCTCCACGTTTTGACGAGGCTAGTATCGTTTTGCGATTCCAGTTACCATGTGGATTTTGTGTACACATTACGTTCGAAACATATTTAAGGTGGGGATGGATATAAAGCTACTCACACGTATTGCTGTGCATAATTTGACGTTCGTTGAATGCTGGAAATATTAATCCAAACGACTCAGAATCCCAAATCACCACGCATCCGACTGCAGCTGACAAGGCCAAAGTTACTCCTTCACCGCGCCGCTAACCTCACTCAAAGAAGTTAGTTTATGGAGTAGGGTGTGTTGTTTTGTAGCCACTGTTTGAACCCCCTCCCTCTCCTCTCCTGTCTTTTATATCTTCCAGGTCGTCCCATCTTTTCTAATGAGAGACACGGTCTGGTCTATCCGCCACGGCGCCGCCTGGTCGCGTACAGGGCGAAGGAGGTGTTAAATTGTCTTTGGTCTCCGAATTGCCTTTGTACTTTTGTTATGGAGAATTAAGATCGACCTCCCTTTGCTCACTGTCACAGAGGCCTCCCCGGCGAGATAGACCAACCCGCATTGTTTTGCGTCGTTTGATGTTTGTATTTTTGGAAGTCAATCATTAGAATCCTAATGTTCGTAAATGGCAGGCCTAGTAGTAGAGGACGTCCCTGTGTAGAGATTGCATCTACAAAGGCGAAGATTCCAGGCTAATAGTGAACTCATTCTCATTTTTTGTTTATGAAACAGTAGCCTCGTCTTAATTTTAGCCCATGACCACCAATCCAGAATGAAGATATTTGATTGGCTCCGTAGTATGAATGATGTGATGGGTGTAATATGCCTTTCTTTGTAGCCTACTGCTACAATCAGGGTATTTGTTACGTTTTAACGAACCGTAACAACACGCATCTTGCCACGGTCGTTTGAATTATTGAAGTGAAACGTATTGTTATTAGCCAGATAATTAATATCCTCACGTTACGGTTCGCTTACCTGTAGCCTTTAGATAAAGAGGCCCCTGAACATATTGACGATAATGTCAACATGATTACATGACTTAGTAACTCTTTGATCACCCAGAGGCTACATGATTGCTGTCAGAAGGAGACTGAAGGAGATATTCGCCCCATGATTGTCACTGTGACCTGGTTACCTGTTGGAGATGCTACATTAGCCCACAGTAGACCTACATTAAACAGCAAAATGACATACGATTAGTACCTAAGTAGTCTATGTCAAACGGGTTTGAAAACTGGATGGACGTTAATTTTGCACCATCCCACGAATCAGCCCTGTGTGAAGAAGGCTATAACGATACGAGAATGTGGGCGTATAGGTATGGGTATTATATTGGACCCAACCGTGTGTGTGTGTGAGTGTGTGTGAGAGAGAGAGACAGAGAGAGAGAGAGAGAGAGGGAGAGAGAGAGCGCGAACGAACGTGAGATGGGGAGAGCGTGTGGGTGACAGTCTGTCTGTGGTTGTGCTTAACGAATTTGAGTGCCGCAACTTCTTATCTAGCACCCCCTCCCAAATTAACACGTCCACTATGTCTGGTCATTATCAGGAGACATAATGCTTTGGCTGCGCAACCACAGACCGTGAAGGAACGGCCACGCCCGGCTGTGCACCTGAAAATGGGTGTCTGCGTCTCTGAGCAGTGGGGATCAGCCTATAGTTGGTTATCAACTTAAATTGATTTAACACTGACAATGATCCCATCACGAGCGTTTAAGATGTTAGAGAACTAGGACTAACCAATATAGTCAACAATCGTATTTGTTTTGTGTTTACCTTGTGAATTGCACAAGGGATAATCTTGATTTCAATGAGCGCTTTGACAAGTGACCTTCGAGAAAGACGGCCGTAACTGTTGCAATGAGAGCTTGCAGTTTGTGATTTTAGGCTACTAAAATTGCGCATCAGCGTGTCATTTAGCTGTGATTGGATAGGAAGTGTCAATTGATCATTTAACAAATTGTAAACTAAAGGAGTCCAAAGTATAGGGCTCGGGGGAAAGCCAAGGGGCAAAACTACCGAACCCCTGCGCCGCTTTGTCTCGACCTTTGCCAATAAACGTCGCATCCGAGTGTCCGTCCCTGGATGGAGACAGATCTTGCGCAGTGTCTATAAAACGCGGACAGGTCTGCTCCGCATCCCAGACAAGGCAGCGACTCTAGCTGCCCGGCGCTGGGAGTAGAGAGATGGCTTGTTTTCTGATAACATGTCTGTTTGCATTGTTATACAGTGGCGGTCCTTGTTGCTTTGATCACAGGTTTCAGTTGGCGACAGGCTCCGAGCAGACTGAAATAAGAGAACGGGTGACAAAAGTGGGGCCAGTGACAATGGTGCAATCGGGTTGCAAATAAAGCAGAAGCCAGAAGAATATATGCATGTCTCTCAATGAGAGTTCGGAATGGAAAAAATAGCTTATTCTGGGAAAATAAAAAATAAAATGGCCAAATTAATTCACCGACACGCTTTGATTGCGATCCATAACTTTAAACACTCGTATTACATTTCCTGTTGCTGAAAGTCAAACTTTTGGATCATTTGAAAATAAAGTTTAATACGTTTGTTTTTATGGATTTAGAAATGCAATTAAACGGCTTTACTCATAGCTCACAAAAACAGAGAGCCTACTCAAGAACTTCGTTAAAGATGAAGTGTAGGACTTTCTGTAGATGATGATGGTGGATTCTATCTTTAAGCAAAGTTTACATTTTGTTTTGGAAGTATCCCTGAGCCCAATACATAAAAACGTGTCATAAGCATAATAGTCTACAAAAAAGTGACGAAACTGTTTTACACTGGTCAAGTGAGACCCATTGCCATTTACCGCATAGATAAATGGTTATAAACAAAAGCATTATCCATTTTGCGACGACGACGTGATCCATAAATAAACTAAAATCATGTTTTTCTTATGTTAAAGTCCCCGTTTCATGGAAACTTTGGAAGGGTCCCCTGCGCTTTATTTAGATCTCAGTGACATTGAACTTTATACTAATCAAACATGTCAAAGCTGGCGCTGAACGCTGCTGCATGTATAGTTGATATCGGCCTATGCTGTCTTGACATGGGACAGCTGTGCCCTGACTTGGTGACAAGGGATGCCACTGCAGGCGCATGTAGCCTAGGCTACGCCTTCTCTTACCTGCGGAAATGTGACGTCACCCTCTCCCCATCTGCGAACTTGTCAAACCGACAGAAAAGGTGTTAGTGGCTTATTAAGGGGTCAATAATACATTGACATCACAGATCACATTGTATGTTAAACCAGGAAATGAATGGCTCATCAAGGGATTACAGAATGAGGATAAGATATGCAACGAATGCAAACATTTAATGAAGGTCCATTTCCTATGTTAGAAATATTACAAGGATGGCCGAACACTAGGCGTGTTTCAGCATTTTTTGAAAATGAGAAAATAAAATTAGATCGGCAATTACGTTTATCCCATTTAATGTCATGAATGAAACCAAGATGTGGGACATACCTGGTTCTTTAGGCTATTTTATTAATGACCTATAGCCTATTTTATTAATGACAATATTTCGTGCCGGTTAAACTCCTTTTTGCGAATTGCACGAATGGAAGGCCACAAGGAGATGTGACAAATGTTCAACTTATTACTGAAGTTGCGCATATTTAAGAGGTTAAATGGTTCAGCTTAATTTTACCAAGTCTTGTAAGACCATAGTCCATTTATTTAATTGCATGAATTGGTTTTGCATATTAGATCTGTATGGACCAACTGTCCTCTATCTGTGATATAATAATATGAAGAGTTTTAAATAAAATATTGGAATGTGAATTCTTGTTTGACACACATGTTTAGTGATTTGTTTTGGATGTTGCAATATTATAAATCAATCAAACAAATCCACTATTCATTTTAATACAGTAATGCATCTTCTGTTATGGTTATTATTATGGTTCTAAGGGAGCAGAGTCAGGATAACAGGTATGCAGTAACCGCAGGATGACGCATGCGTGGTGAGGCACCTTTGAGTGTCCACGAACAGTTGTATCGGTGCTGGATCAAATGGCATGGCAACGTGATGTTACAGAATAGTTTGAGGTTCTCGTGCCACTGAGAGAGAAGGCGGCCGCATTGGGAGTCGGGAGAGTGGCAAGAGATTCTTGATCTGAGTCCAATCGTTCTCCCTTGACTGCAACTGTAGTTTGTTAATTTAACAGCGCTTGGCAAACATCCATACCCCTTGCTGTCTGAGCTCGACCAGATGTGTTTGCGTACGAGTGTGTGCGTGCGCGCGCGCATGTTAGTTTCTGGATAGTGGCATGGTTCTTCCACATAGGACACAAGGCCCAACGTGACATACTGGAATGGCTGACATCACCTGTTTTCCTTTCCTGTTACATTTGGCTCACCATTGCAACTGCCACCTAGTTTAAGTCAATTAGAGGTGCAATGAAATTCCCAAGATTATACGCATGAAGTAGGGTAAACGTGGAAGCTTACAAAGAAAATAAGGAAAGACCGTTATATCACCACGACGCAAAGTCATCTTAGTATATTTTCCTCAGGCAACCTGTCAAATCACCAATGCAAAACTACAGATTAACCCATGGCAACACGGCACTGAGACAATATTTGCCTATTTCAACTTCATCACGAAATAATGTTGGTTGAAATGGTTGAAAATGTACGTCCGCATCTAACATGGTGGCTGGTGTCAAGCATTTACAATATTTGGGAGATCTAATTAACTGACCTTCAACTCTTTTAAAATTGTGAAGTCTCTGACTTAAATTGCTGTTATGATATGGAACCTGACCAAACCATTGATATTCATATGTTTCCATCTGTCTCATTTCATCTGCGCCATTGTTTTTGACAAGACACTGTACCTTTTCAAGTAGGCAACATCCTTATTTATGAAATAGGACATATTTATTTGAAGCATCGCCCCATTATGGTTCAATTAGATGAATTTATAATTCCCTGTCATGAATGAAATGTCAGAAAGTCAGATAATCATCTTTCAGAAAACGTTAGTTTTGACGCATTCTCATACATTTTAAAATACACGAGGATAATGTGTTAGGTCACCAACATTGTTTCCTTGTATGTAACAAAAATAGTTCCTGACAAAGACCATTGAGCCAGACACTGCGCTCCTTGCATTTTCCTATACTGATGTTATGCTGGCTGTGGGACATTTTGCGGCGGTATTGTCGGGAAAACATTTAGAAATATGAAGTTTCAGCACTCTTTTAATGATAACTGATTCGACTACGTTCCAAATACACAGAATGAACAGCAGGTAAGTGGTGCGCCACGCCTTTAATGGGGCGATTAGATTACAGGTAATGGTTTTGCTACCTGCCCAGACTCACTATGCTGTGTTCATAAAGTTTGGTTTATGGAACAAAGGCACGTTTTCCCCTCCAAACCAAAAGTTATGGAAAGCTCTAATACAAGCTGGCATTATAAAAAGAAGATGAAAGTATATCTGGTATTTACTGAGAGGCACTCCAGAAACGTATCCAAGGCTTTCACTGAACCTATGGGATATTTTTTGAGTCACAAAACGTTGTTTATAAGGTGGACTGCAATCTATGCGTTAGTCGTATGCCAATACTGAGCATAGCCTTACTGTATGGGTGTAATTCGTTGTTTAAATTCAAGACCCATTTTGAATTGTTTGTTTTTCCCATGAAGATAGCGTTGTTGTTTATTTTTGCTGCGCAACTTAGCGCAAAAAGACAAGCCGCGCCTTTACGCAAATTGATACTGAGCTCAACTTCCTTTAAAAGAAGAATGGAGCAGAGAATTATGTTAATTAACAATTAAGAGACCAGGTTCAACATGCAAATCGAATTGAATTATACTGCCAGGACGTTGGATGTCTTGTTACTAGAACCCCTTTTACAAATTACAGATCTCATTACTCGTCTACACTATGAATAACCAATTATCATTCACCTTCAATTGTAATTAACAGAAGTGTATGATTCTATCAGAGGACGCCTGTAATATCCTGTCAGCAGAATGACCGACTGGTTCACTCCTGTGTCCCTGATATTGTACCGATTACCTTTGTCAGAGACTTTATCAGAGACGTTATCATATCATATTATATGTGACTTTGATACAATATATACGTACACAAGCGCACAACTGAAACCAAAATTAGGTGTTCAATACCGAACTTGTAGGCTATAGGAATTGGAATTGTGCAAAACAGTATGCTCCTTTCTCACGTGATATTAAATGATTTCATCAGTATTGGCACACATGTTTCCAAATGGTCAGCTATACATTATGGATCACATTACAAATACGCTTTTATACACGAGCCATCGGTATCAACGTAACTGCCCACTGTCGTGATGTACGAAATAAAGGCGCTGCTTAGGTGGCTTTAAGTCAGTATTCCGTATTTCTATACCTGGCCCGGTGATGTTTAGCCTACCTCACAAGTTTACCTCATTTCAGTATTAATGTCTGCACTTCCATGACATGGAAATACAGTATTGTCATACAGACACACCTTTTGAATACCCATACGCCTATGACTGAATCATGCGTCGCTCTGGCTATTTTCTGTTCTGTTTAATCAATTTTGCCATTTCAATTTCACTAGTAAAGGTGTTTACATTTAATTGATACCTACTCTAATTAATAACAACCACATGTGGCATACCGCGGGATTGTCTGCAGCATGCTTTTCCGTTCCATGTTTGTTCTTTCAGCCACAGGATTATCATCCTTTGGTTGTAGTCTGATCTCGTTCATCGTGTTTTATTTTTAAAAAATAATCGTTCTTTAAGGCAATCGTGAGGATTTGTTTTTGTTTCTGTTTTCTTTATAGTTCTCATAGTCTTTATTGCTCTTCAGCCCACACACTAGCAAAACGTTCAGTGTACAAATGTATTCCAAATCCTTATTAAGTCCAAAGTGAGCTTTCAATGTTTGTGAGCACAACAGGAACCTTCTGGCCCTATGTAGAAATAAGTCTGGTTTTGCTCACTGCAAATTGGATGTTTAACACAATTACAGTTCTCATAATCCTCAGAATGTGCCTGTGGGATAAATAATATTTTCTACATTAGTACACATAATTCTTTGTCACCTCATCTGTGTATTTTTATATGCGTTGAACCCAGATAAAGAATGCATTTGCATGTGATTTGGAATATTCTGGTGAACACTGTAAGATGACAATCAACCTTATCCGAAGGATACAGACTGATGGTGCTGTGCATGTAGTAATGCGACCAGCAGTATAATTGAGCCTATTTGCATCCTCTGTTTTTAATGCTCTTGCATACAGCTTGGGATGACGTCCTTCCTGCCAAACGGATGATCCTCATTCAATGCTGCATATTACAAATGTCATTTGTGTGTAGGCTAATTAGTGCCACTCCTGACACTGTTTGAATGACGTAAAGATGTTTGGTTTATTTTTAATTATTATTTCAGGGCTTCAGATCCAGATGGAACTTAATTGTGTCCGCGAGCCCTCTTTCAAAGAAGCATTCCAGTATCCTGACAGACCAAGGAGGGAGTGACGCACTGACGAGGGAAAGAGCAGCGAAAGATGCAGCGTGTCCAAGTATGTGTCACTGCCACACCGACCACACCATTGATTGAATACTTATTAGCTTAGATTTTGCCCCTTGCTGAATTCTATTGCTCTCACTTTGACCTTCAGAATGTACAACCCAAATACATCATGCCCGCAGGATATTTTGTATGGCGATGTATTCAGATTCCTTTTCACCAGGGGATGGTGTACCTCCTCTCGCAACTAGGCACATTTTTTTAGCATAAATATAAACATAGCAGATATATTAAGTGCCATTGAGCCTACGGTCAATAGACTATTTAGTGTATCTCGGGCACATAGACAGATAAGAATTTGACATCCACATGTCTTGCATACATGCATGGTTAGGATATGGTGCAATAGGTTAGGATATGGTGATAAGTGACTGTTCTCTCTGACAGTATCTCAGTGGAATAGATTTAGACTGAATCTGGATCTGAATCTGTCTAACACAGATTGGTTGCATCCATACTGCATTCAGATCTGATCTTCTGAGGACTCTGCTGTTATATGGGGCAAAGGTAACAGTGGACAATCAAGGGCAAGCAACAGATAGGGGGCAGCACCCCTGCACTACTGTGACTGACAAGACTCAGTCATTTTGAGAAGGCAGCAACCTGAGAAATGGAAGTAGCCATTTGTAGATGACAAACTTGATCTGGATGTCTGCTTCAGTCTAATGAAGGATGCCGCTGGGTATGATCTAAAACACGGCTATAATTAGAGTTTTTAGTCTGTTATTTTGAGCAGCATACAATGGTTGAAGGCACGCAGGTCATCACCCTGCTGAGCCCTGTGAACAGACAGCATACAAACACCCTGGCTGTGTTTCTATTTTGGACATGTCACTGTGACAACAAAAGCTCTTCGGAATACAGAAGCACCATTAAAACACAGACAGCTTAAATGGCTTCTGACAACCTTGTCCTCAGATATAGCTGTAACCCGTCACAGAGATATATTCACTTGGGATAACAGATTTTGGAAATGGACAAAACAGTTTAGTCAACCCTCTTGTAAGAAGACAAGGATGTATCTGGGAAAGGAAAGTTCAGTGATATGGATAATATCTGAGAAAAAATGGCACAGTGAGAGCCACAGTGAACACACAATGGAAAAGAGTGTTGTCCTGCACATTTCTTTTCTGGTCTTGGGGGTATCACAAAGATTTCTGTGGGGCCTATCCACTGGCACTGTAGAATACCCAGATGTTGATTATAGCCAATGAGAGACTACCTTATTCCCTCTTGGATAGTACAGTGGCAGATGGATTTATTCACCTTCGTATCTGTTTCCCAGCGCGAAAGTCGTTTGCGTGGAATGGAAATGTCAAATCAGTATGTTCGCTAAAGGGTATAGCCGCAGAAAGGGTCTCTCCTCTCTGCTGTTTCAGCGACACCAGAAGCAAACCTCTTTCTCTTGACATGGAGTTAATGACGGTGCATTTGGAAACTGTTAGAGGCATTTATGCAACCGCGTAAGGCTGGGATTATACTTGCCGTTAGACCAAGCGTAGGCGTATGCGCCCGTGTGCGACCTGCTGTGTCCTGTGTACAGACTCGCTGCAGCATTACGCACCTTACTGGAGGTCTTCACCAGGGGGAGACTAGTAGCCTAATATCAGATGTGGATGTGGCCATGTGCCATTGTTTACTCTCATGATTGCCCCCAGCTTTGATGTCGATAATGCATCTTGCTGTCACTTTCTTTTGGCAATGATCGCCCCCTACTTTCTTGTCAGTATTGCATCTCGCGGACGCGTCGTGTTCGCTTGCGACGACGTGCACGACCGACGCACCAAACGACCGCAAAATACGCGAGGCAGCCATGATGCGTACACGAACGCGTTGTCTACAGCAAGTCTAAACGTGCCTTAATAGCTGCTCTCCTTCACTACACCATTTTAACACTCGCTGGCGAACAAAAGGGAAATTTAGTATAAATAGCCCTGTTCAATTTCTTCTGTTTCACAAGTCGTGATTAACAGTGCTAGGCATTTCTAGTTATGTTTATTCTTCCTCTTAAACAGCTCGATGAATTGCAACGACGTCAATTAAGCGTACAGTTATTGTATTTGATGCCAGTAATATTATGTTATACAACGTGTATGGGCTTGGTTACACGAATATTTTGTATAGTCTTTAATTGTTGAGGCGACAGTAACAGCACTGACCGAGCGCACACAGGCACACAGAGTAGCCTGACACAAATAATCTCAGGTTCAAGGTCAAGGTCGTCGCTACCAGGCTGCCTACTTTGCCTTTTCACCTCCTTATTCAACCTATTTATCGATATGTTTTGCTTTTTAACCCACCCCTCCTCAACCATCAAATTTCCAAGATTTCTACTAATTATGTGGCTGTGACGACTGAAAAATAAAATGCATCGGCAAAACAAAAAGTGTTATTTCCATTGCATCGGCCAAACGTTGTTCAACATATTGAATCATTTTGAGGACTAGATTTGGACTTCAGCTGCTGTTGTTCAATTTGATGTTGCAATTTAAAGACATCTGGGATGAAACTCTCACGTTTTATTGACATCATTTAGACGTTTGTGTGAGACTATCACCTGACACTTTGGCATGATTAGAGCAAAAACTTAATCAGTTGCTGAACACTTGGACAATCAACGAGTACATACTTATAAATGAGCTGAAGGAGATGGATTTAATTCCCTGTAAGTATTTTATATAGACATTAATTATCTACTACCATACCACATCTGATTGCTTTGGCATAAGTAACCGCTGACTTAGATATTTCGACAATCAAAATAAAACTTTACGCTGCTTGTATGTGACTGAACAGAGCATTGCATTAATTCATTTAGGCCTATTGTACAGCTCCCTTTCGAAAACGCTGATCTGCAAAAACAGTTGCAACACCAAGGCTACACGTCCATAACCTGACTCTGTGCAGTTTAAAAGACATGGAAATCAAGCAACGTCCTGTTGGAGTTACCTACTGGAGCAATCGGACAGAATATTGGAAAGCCTACATAAATATTCATATGTTGACACGTCAACACAAAGCTTTTTTTATTTTTTAATTTATTGGTTCAATGCAATGGGTACATAAAGTGAAGAGACCAAACTTATGAAACTGTCTATCTATAAACTGACTATTCATTCATTTGACGATTGATTCCCAAATTGTTATTATCACGCACAAGGCAGCTGTTGTAGGCTACAAATGCCACACTGAAAGCTAACCTCATGGAGAAAATAGAAAACTGGTCATTCCTCGCGGAGTCCTGCATAGCCTACTGAAATGATACACTGGCTTTTAGATTATACTCTTATTTGAAGTAGGCTAGTCTTTATCTGTATAGCCTGAACACTGAATGACTCTGAACAGAGTATTGTGATTTATTGTGATGCATGCGATTAGATTATACTAAAACTACGTTGTTGAATGGAGGAAACAATTTGGTGACTTTCAGGCCGATGGAATTTAGGTTAAAATACTGTCTTGTAGGCCTAATTGACTAATTTAATTGATTTGCAATAACATGAAAAATAATTGGTAGACTGTGTGGTCAAGTAATATTTTCTCCGAGTTATCTACTTAACATAGAGGTCAGTCCCAAATGACCAGGCGTAATGCAGTGTACTTAATTATTCATATGTAAAGATTTTAACCTTTTTTAGAATAAAATGTCAGTGAATAGTTTATCACAAACTTTTATCACATGTATGCCATGCCTGCACGCTTTTTCACACACATGATGCCCAAATGTAGTCTGTCTGATTTTAAGGTTTCATTCTATAGAGAAGTAGCTTATTTCTACCCAAACGGCTGCATCCAAAGCAGTGTATATGGTATTCAGTTAGATCTTTACTTATTTGCGAAGTAAATGTAGTCGGTTGGAGAAAGCGGTCAACTGTGTCGAAAATGTCGAAATATCAAGCTAATAAAACCTGTCTAAATCTGAAATCTAGCATCTGGTTTGCAATTAATAAAATATTTTATCAGACAGAAAACGTCATACTTGACATCAAACCATGGCACAATTTCTCAGCAACCACGTCTAGCCAAACAAAGGCTAGCATGTTATAATCATGCACAATAGTCATTAGACGTATAGTCTCTGGTTGGCTACCCCCGAAAGAAAAAAAACGAGTTACCGAATTCCCAAAACGATGCCCTTTCCTGAAAACTTACCCTGTGCGCATTCTGTGATTTTGAAGAGATTATTTTTCTCTTATTCTCGAATGGAGTGTGAAGCGTGAGGTGCTCCCTGCTTCCATTATAGCCTTGCAAATGGGCAGGAAGTTTGACAATAATATGGCATTTCCTGGGTACAGTAGCTGGTGCGCGCCAGAGCAACATGTGCCACGAGGCTACCGCACAACAGCGTCACAAAGCCATGGCGCGTGGCATGCGTCTAGCCATGAGTTCTTGCTCCCGGCTGAGACGGTAGATGGAGTAGCCTACAGAGTGAAGTTGCGTTGTCATCCAACATCTTACACTTATATGTGCACACAAACACACACAAGTGTAACATTTCACAATGTGTCGTACATACATGGTGCTTGCGAAACATGTGTTATGATTTATCTAGCTTCACACGCCATACTCTATCTGATACATAGACGTTTATTTGTTTTCATGGGAGCGCTATCCTCTGAAAATCAGGGTACATTGTTTGTTTGTGATGACACTGCCGGTGTCAAGGCCTTGAACTTGAGAGCGCGTTTGCTCAGGGAGGAGCCCCGCCGCGGGCCTCTTGAGCCGAGCCTTCTGGGAGGGCCAGACTCTCCGCTTTAAACTTGGCCTTGACCTTCAGGGCTCCGTCTGACCTGTGTGTAAAGACTGTCTGGGGTGGGGTGGGGTGGAGTGGGATGGTGTGCTGTTCATTGCTCCCTCTCTCTGTCTCTCTTCTGTACGTGTGTATGAGAGAGAAAGAGAGAGCGAGAGAGAGAAAGAGAGAGAGAGCGTGCATGCGCGTGCAAGAGAGAGGGAGAGGGAGAGAGATGCTGGTTGGAGAGGAGGCATGTCGCCTATTTGGGGGGTGGGGGTGTCCTGTTCTTCCCGTAAACATATTCCATGTGCAAATCCCGCACTAATGAGCGGATTCGGTCTGTTCTAAGTTAAATATGCCGAAGTCATATAAATTGATCTTATCATGTGTGGGTTGAAGGCTCATTGTGCTGTATTTAAGAGACGGCGTAGTAGCAGTTGGCTGTAATGATGACCCATAACTAATGTTGGCCGATATGATGACCCACAATTGATTTGAAGAGCAAACTGATTTGTATCCTCAGTTTCTTTAGTGGCTTGCATTTGAATGCGCGTGAGACGCACGTATAATTTTGCACAGTATATTAATTAAGGAATACAGTGAGCATGCTATTCAATAATAATTGTATTTTTTGCCACAAGGTATCTCTTTGGCAGTATTGTCGCGGTGATCTGTAGTGTTTGTTAATGATATTGATATTTTACGTATTTTATTTGAGTCTCTATTAGAGACCTGAATAACTTGCTTCAGTCTATGGTATGGGTGACATTCATTTTTGACATCATACGATTTAGCTCTGGAAAGCTCTGGAATCCTGTCCTGGAATAACCTACTCGTGTTATGTCTTAGCCTACGCTCTGGATTTGTTTCTTACTCACGGCTTTTGTGATTTGTCAAATGTCCTTTTATTGTTCAGCAGTGTATTAACAATAAGAATGATACATAAGAAAATATACACTCAAATACATTTTTTTCAAACACGTATTTGCCATATTTGCACGCAGCGGAATTCTGATGTTTAAAAAATGAGCTAAAGTCACAAACTTGTTTATGCTTAGTCCAATGTCAAAGGACACTCATTTAATATCTGCGCTTGCTGCCCTGTAGTATAACTTCTAAAATTCTTTGCAGAAATACATGAAATGCCGAGTTATGATTGCAGTTTTTATGAAGGTGATAAATCTTATTTATGCATTTGGCACGGGTGATTATTAGCCATTAAAAGTGTCCGAAACTATTGAAAAATATTCAAAAATTTACTAATCTTATCAAACGCAACATCAAAAAGATAAAAGGATCAACAAAATCTGTTGATTGTGTGGTAAAAACAGATATTTTGAAGTAAAAGACGTCTCCCCTCGAATTATGGGAGAGGTATCACAGTTTATTTGGTTTAAATAATCCTCTTACTGCATATTAAGGTAAATAAATAGTTCCATTAAACAGACCACTCAGAAATGATTCAATATTTTTCTTTTATCTTTTTACTGTGCAGTTGAGAGTTCGCCAAGCACTTTCCCGTACTCTAGTCAGTCATAAATGGACCAAACTCTCAACAACCACAGACCTCAGAACTATTTAGAGCTCCTGATTAAATTGTCCAAATAATATAATGCTTGAATTCATGTCAAAACTTTTTTGGATTCTGCATTGCATTTATGACCACACTCGCTACTATTTGCGTTAATATTCAACCACAACGCTTATCATCAATAACATCAGGAAAAAACGTGTGTGTTTACTCGTAGTATGACTCATTTATGTCCATGTCTTGTCTGCGTATAATGACGCGTGACATTGAGTCATTCTTAGTCAAGGTGCGGTGGTTTCGCTTAATGATTTCTAAGGCAAATCATCTGAAAACCTAGTGTTTTTATGTCAATGCATCAAATGTGTCTCCGTAAATAGCATCACACCAAACTGAATGGAAGCTCGCAACTATTTGCAGCTTTCCACCTTAAGCTCGTTTCTGTCTGCCCCTGCAAAAATAATTTCTTTGACTGACTCCACCGTCAAGGTTTTTGTGCTGTGTATCACGTGGTCAGGGTTTTACCCAATGAAGGCGCACCATTTCGGACGGTAGACCATTGCGTCAATGCAGCGGAGTGGATGTAACCAAGTGTCCTGAACTGGACCTCGGTCTTTACATCAGAATTCTCCGCCCGAATGGTGAGCGTGATATGACCACCTCTTTGGTCCTGAATCCTCGCTGGGCGGACACGGTTATGTTTGTGTATGAAAACAACTTGGATGAGCTGAACAAGAACATGGAAGGTCTGGTTGGTAGCGGCAATTTCGCAGCCAACCAGTGCAGAAATCTTATGGCTCATTCCGCCTTGGGGGGTCATCCATCCAGCCTAGTGCACAGCTCTAGCTATTCCGCCGTGGATGTACCTGGATCAGGTTCCAGTGAAGCGGGCAAACAGTGCACACCTTGTCCAGGGGTACCTCAAGGCTCATCCACGGGTCCTTTGCCTTATGGCTACTTCGGTAATGGCTATTACCCCTGCAGAATGGGGCGGGGTTCGCTGAAATCCTGCACTCAGCCCAGTGCGCTTAGTTATTCTGCAGAAAAATACATGGACACCCCCGTCACGTCTGAAGAATACCCTAGCAGAGCCAAGGAATTCGCATTTTATCATGGTTACCCAAGCCCGTATCAATCTATGGCGAGTTACCTGGATGTCTCAGTAGTGCAGACTCTGGGAACGGGAGAGCCACGCCATGACACCCTGCTGCCGATGGACAGCTATCAGCCATGGGCTCTCACAAATGGCTGGGGTGGTCAGATGTACTGTTCGAAGGATCAGAGTCAAGCTGGACATCTGTGGAAATCCGCTCTAGCAGGTAAACAGACGTCTTCTATCATGCATGTGTTGCATTGCGATTTTTGTTGCATTTTTAAAGACTGTTTTACGCGCTATTTTGTTTTATTTTCAGCTATTTATCTTCAAATGCATCTTTCTTTAAAGCTAAACAATAAAGTTGGATAATGTTTTTGTATCAGTAGAAATGCCATTTGTCATTATCCTACCCTGTTATTAAAACTAAGACACAGTAGACTACCAGTTTTGATTTAGAGACCTATATATCCTTAAGTCACATAGCACTGGTATATGTGAGCACGTCTTTATTCACTGCTATATTTTAAGGGGATGGGGATTGCAGATTCAAACCGGATGATATTTTTGTGAAATTGGGATGTTTTATTTGGGCTGTAGACGAATAAGGCCTAAAGCCCCATGAGTTACTTTGTTGTTATCCATTCCAGATGTAGTGGCTCACCAGCATGACGGGAACTCCTTCCGCCGTGGTAGAAAGAAAAGAATACCCTATACGAAGGTGCAGCTAAAGGAATTGGAAAAAGAATACGCCGCCAACAAATTCATCACGAAAGACAAGAGGAGAAAGATTTCCGCCGCCACCAACCTGTCTGAGCGACAGATCACGATCTGGTTTCAGAACAGGAGGGTAAAAGAAAAGAAATTCGTCGCCAAAGTCAAGACCACCGCGCCGTAAACAGGGAGGAACGAGTGGCCATGGCGCGTGAGACTTTCTTGTTTTTTCCCCCTCAATGACTTTGAAGAAGTGACGGAAAGAAAGTCATCGTGGTGCTCTGTCGAATCTGGGCTCAAAATGTTTGTTGTCCACGCAGTTGCATCGTAGAGTATCCTCGAAAAGAAAGATGGGTTATCGGAAGAAAAATAAAAAAAACTGTAAGGACTTTATTTTAGAGGCCTGTATATACAGCACGTGCCTGCTCTAATGTATGACAATAATGTTCTCTTACTTCTTGAAATTGTGCTTTTACTTGTATTTTACTGCATTTAAATGTTATGTGTGTCTGTTGTTGTTGCTGCAGTAGTTTAGAAAAATATATTGTGCTATCAATAATACCCCTAATCTATACTGTTTATAACGCCTGTAAGACGGTATACAACTATTACGCAATGTATAATAAATTGCTTAATCTCAAGAGAACTTTATGTATTGGTTTTGAAAAGGCATTTGTTTGATATATGATGCAGTCACCAGCAACGTATCAATATAATGTAACAAAATCAAAGTAAGAATCGTTTAGACTCATGCAGGCCTAGGCCTAAGATCATAACCCACAACCATTCGGTAGCATTAGTTTATATTATGCCCTGCATATTCAAATTGACGGGCATTTTAAACTGAGTGAGAGAACGTTTCATTTGATTTGGAGAATTATGTTGGTCTACTTTACATCATATTATTTATTCGAACTTGAAAACAGCGCTAGATGGTTTGACAAGTCTAGCTTATTCCTCGTGTAGCCTACGCGAACTTCTCCTCAATTGTACTAGTAAAAAAGATTTTCGAAAAGTATATGTCATTTTTATTTTAGAGCAACCAAATAATATACTGTTTTGACTCCCACGCAACTCCTTAAATCCACACTGTGACAGGCCTAGTTGCTGTTCCTATTTTTTTCTTGCTCTGCCTCAAGGCCTACAGTAGAATGCATTACTCAATACACTTTCATTTGGAGATCAATCGCCATGTTTCTCATAGGTTCCTCTAAAATGCATACAAACATTGAAAAAAAAACAAGACTATAAGAAAATCGTGCCATGTTTGCATTTCACGTGTATACAGTTACTGCTATCCAGAATTTGTGTTGAGCGTTTAAATTGTTAAGTAGAGCAAGCCTCAGACAGATGCACTAAACGAGCCCTTAACCTTGACCTTGACAGTCACGTGCTAACAGGATGAGCTGAGGCTTTTGTTTCGCCAGGCCATGAATATGCGGGAATTTGTTGGCTTGGATTGCGTACACATTGCGTCCCTTCAAATATCTAGGACACCAAATGCCAACCTGTAATCACGCGTTTCACTAAATAAAACGTTATTTAATGTGACTGCGGACAATTAAACTAGGTCCTACAACCGCCACGGAAAGGAAATGCCTTCCTTTTTGTACATCTCTGTATAGCGCCCCAGGACTGTAGAGGAACAGAATGACACCTCTACCCCCAAAGAACTTTATTCTGGAGAGCAGATTTACACTCGATGATCTTCTTTATAGTCTTTCTGAGGCTTGATTTACGTATCTGTCCGTGTCGGAACAGTTTAATTGTTGGACAGTAAGCAGAGCTACTCGGCGTTCCTTCTGCACCCTGCACTTAACGCCGGTCTAGATTAGTCGGGGTGAAAAGGGTCTGTCGTTACTCTAGGGACTTCCATCATCACCTTCCTATCTGCTCGTTTCAGCCTTTATTTTAGCCACCTTCTCCTTCAATCTTGCACTAGCCTCTCCGTCAGACATTTGGCTTTCGTCTAAATTATGGAAATAAATCCAACGCGCGCGCGCGCACACACACACACACACACACACACACACACACACACACACACACATACACATACATAGAGAGAAAGGGAGAGAGAGAGAGAGAGAGAGAGAGAGAGAGAGAGAGAGGGCTCTGATTTAGCGATTTTGACGCATGTTATGACTATTGATAACACTAGTGTTCCCTTTCAGTATACTGTTCATATCCACATTACTGGTGAGCAGACGCGCCGGGAGCAAAATCGACTAACAAAATATCTCTGACAATATGCCAAGCTCTGTATGCCAACTGGGCCGAAATGAAATGCAAAACGGGGATCTCTTTTTAAACAGGTAAATGCGTCAATGCTTAACATCTCACTCACTCACACTCTCTTTCTCACACACACACACACACACACTCGATTTTCAGAACCGCCGCCTAATGTTACTCTCACCCAACTCCAGTTCCGGGCATGTAATTACGCACAAAACCATGACGTTAGCCCTACACAGGCTACATTTGAAATGAAGACCTAATTTAGGGTTCAGACATGGCATTCTGAAGTTAACATAACGACGACAGCGTCAGCTCATTTCTCATGGTGTAATGTTCCCAGACCCGGGCGCTCTCCATCTAAACAGACTGCAACCAAGCCAAAGATTAACTAATCTCAAAAACATGCAATTTCGAAAATTGGTGGTTTTCTAGACCAGACGAGGTTACTATACATGAAGCGTGTTTTTGGGCTAATTAAATTGGGACTTTATTATGGATTTTGTCCGTGTTGACAGGATTTGTGCCCTTTACAAATAAATGATGCGTTGGCATGAAACCGCTAAACAGGTGCATTCACCATCGGTACATTGTCGCCAAGCCAGTCTATGTCAGATACAGTCTGTGAATCCCATTATGAAACTTCTGAAATATTAGAAAGTGGGCAAATACAGGTTATTGAGTTTACGCAATTGATGCTTATCTCTGTGATCCTGGATATGTCTGTGGCTGGAGAGGGCTCATCGCACAAAACTTCACTTCAGACTAGACTTAGACCTACCAGACTACATGGGGCAATAAAGGTCGAATAGTCTTCCTTCCACTTGTAGTTAACATTGAACTTGACAAAAGCATTCTAACAAACGGCGCGTCTGCTTTGTGTTTACACTGTGATTTAATGGCGGTCTTTCTGCCTCCTTAGAAAACGCACAATATAGAAATCAACCACGGAGGTCGTCTACCTTCAGCTATACAATAAAGCTGCCACGTCTTCTTAGCTCAAAAAAAGCAAAAACAGTTTTACCAGCCCAACATTGACATTATAGTGAAACTATGACTGTTTTAAATTATTAGTAAATTTATGGATTTGTGAGAATGCGTATTTTTTCAAGATGGTTTGCCTGAGGCAAGAATCGCCTGAGGCCTATGTGATTGACAGTCAAATTGGAATTTCACTGTTGCCTATTCTATTTAAAGGCGACGCACTTAGGACTTTGCTGTGTCAACTGTAATTCAGTTTGAAAAGAGTTGTCTAGTTCACTGAAAAATATGTTTTTTTCAGATAAAAAAGGTACTTCTGTAGCTCAGAGTAGATAAAAAAAAGGTACTTCTGTAGCTCAGAGTAGCCTAGGCCAAGAAGACTCGAGCACGCTGAATAGGCTTCTTGGTTATAGACTCCAAAATAAAACGAATGCGGCCCCCCCCCCCCACACACACACACCTCAAACGTCAAAATTGCTTATAATGCACTATAGAGCGACTGCGGAATACAGCAAATAGACTGGAATGTGTATGATGATGAGAGTGGGTTGTTTGGACAGGAAGAGTCTTCGGTATTTTACCATTCGTGTTCATCGTCAAAGCCTGTGTTTAGTATTTAGCCTACAACTGAGCAAGTCTGGTCTACGAGATTTCCGAGAGCCGATATCTGAGAATTGCAAAGCCCCTCCGTTCATAGGTTTACATTTTACGCAGCAATGTTCATGGTGCCATTATACATTTTAATACTAATCGCGTAAGCCTTTAACATTTGAGAGAGAGATTTGCGCCCACGGTGGAGCCGCTACGGCTGAAGCATTGACACTATTGGAAACGTGTACAATCTCTCAGTGTCAAACAAATATGCATCTAAAGACATGAGGTTTGGCGGTTCTTCCTCTAGATCCGGGTTAGAGAGTGGTCAGTGGAATGTTGGTGCTCTGTGTCTCAAGTTCATGTCCAGCAACCCCCACCTCCCTCCTCCACAACTTCACACACCTCCCCCACTCGGGCCATTCCTCCCCCACGTCTGCATTTCGGACAGTCCTTTGTTACCCGGAGGACTTTGCTGTTGAACTTGAGACATCTTGTAAACAGTAAGTAGTCTGGGCCCTGTCTGGACGGACGGAGGTGGTCAATGGACCTGTGGCGTAAAGCGGAGATTCTCTATACAGGAAGACAGGGAAACGACTACACACACACACACACACACACACACACACACACACACACACACACACACACACACACACACACACACACACACACACACGACCACCCGACCCCCCAGCGTTGCTGCCAATACGCAGCAATGGTCAAAATGGGCAAAGCAAGGTAGGAATTGACCAGTCACGGAGTATGAAAATATCAGAAATACTGTTGGAAGTCCACAACTATATATTTTCAAAAGTCAAGTATCTAAACAGGATTCACATATAGCCTACATATAATTTAGTTTAAATACCTCGCAATAAGAAGGTGCTTTTAAGGCGGAAATGGCACGTTTGGGTACTGACTTCTCTGACTGCCGAATTTGCCATCCTGCTTGTACATAACACTATTTAGTGTAGTACAGACGATGATGATTCAAAAACTGTAGTTTGGTATGACCGTTTTCTTTGCCTAGCCTACTCCTTCACCCAGACACACGTTTCATATTAGTTTAACTTATTTGTAGACATACAATTGTTAAATACTCCCAACGCCGTGCTCTGTTGCAGTACACCCACTACAATATCAAAGGCTATCAAATTCAGAGACAAAGCCCGTATATCATAACAGTATATTGAAAGCTATACAAAACTGCTAAACACAAGGAAAGTTTCATAAATAAATACAATACCTGTACCATTCTGTAGTCTGTTAACGCACAGCTGATTTAACCATTAGACAATTCACAAGCATTCATAATATTTACAAATAATAATATGTTTCCAGTGTATTAAATAGGCAGGTTCAGGAGAGAATTAAACGTGATTCAGTGTAGTTGATATCAATTAGTTTAGCTTTTGTTTTTATTATTAAACTAAGGATCTGCATGGCAAGATTGCTTTAGTGCATCTTGACACCATACTGATGAATAGTACCAAGTGTAAAATGTCTATATTAAAAGGAAGGGAAAATATAATTTCATTTGAAACAATCTGAACATTTTAGGTACATTAATTTATAGGTAGATTACAAAACAAATGCGATGCGAGATGGCCAGGTAGCTCTCCATCCTAATATGGGTAATATGAATCGTGCGTAGATAATGGAGTCCAACTGCTCTTTGTTGTTTTTTTTTAAGATCATTTATATAATTTAGATTTTATTTAATCAAAAATACTGAGGTAGATATTTCAACAATGTTCCAATTCCATATGATAGTGAAAAATCCTAAAACATCTAAAATTTATTTTAGAAGTCTTATCTTTCCTATTTTCGCGACTATGCAACATACCTCCCTGCCTAAACACTTAATTCCTGCCGAACACCTTCATTTCTTCATTTCTTCATTTCTCTTCTGTTTGCATAGTCTATCTTAATCCGACCCCATACTCTCATAACAATCTAATATTCTATTTATAATTATTCTGGCATCATGTACCATGTGCTGCAGGAAAATGTATCGAAAGGGGACAGTGTGACCCATTTAATGCCTAACAACATTGTTAGTGTTGTGATATTTTCCACACTGGTCATACAGGCTGTTAAAGAACTGAAACAACTGTGTAGCCTGGGATATTTTGGCACAACCAAAAGCATGCCTAATACCACGATGGCTGTATATCAGTTTGCTTCTACCTTTGCGTACAGTACAAAAAAACATCAATATTATCTCATTCCACCTAGCGAAGTGCAAGATTTACAACGACACCCCTTTCCAACCCCACGGCCCTCCCTCCCTCCCAATACACTCAAACAAACGTCTGAACATACAAATAGGTCTAATCAAAGATGCGGGGCTGACTGCGAACGTCTGTAAATGCTACATACACAATGTTACATGTGGTGAAGGTGATCCTATAACGAAAAGTGAGAGTGATGCTTGTTATTCACCAATTGTGAACTGTGCACTGTGATGCACAGGCCTGCATACTCACCTGCAAGCGGCATACTAATTGATGTCCATGTGTGGTGATTGTGAATACCAAATCAAGCTATAAGTTAAAACAACTGGGTTTTATTTAACGCCATACAATATATCTCTAATGATTTACCAGCGCCGGGTCCTGTGGGTGATGGGAAACAGCGGGATGGTGTAAGTGTTGACAAACAGGAACATGAGTTGGGAAGGTTCCCGCGCGCTAATGAGCAACGGCCCACCCGCGCGCTATGGCAGAACATCATAATGCCAGCAAGGAATGCGCGGCGCTCTCAAACCGAGATCAACATAACTTTAAGACTGCGGCAGTAAAATAACCAAATGTATTGGCATGCAACACACAACTCATGTGTGAAATTTTACAGGGCACTACAATTATGTTGACCTTATAAAGGCGAGTTGTTTTTGGAAGGAATGGAGACCGCATGATATGCGGTCTCTTGTTTGTTCGGTCTTCTTATTCATTTACGCACTGATCTCGAATAGTACGTCGGGTAATGATGATAATAACTAATTCACTGAACTGCTTATGGACAATCGGCTCCGAGTATATAGGGGTTGGGGGGTACATGTGATTCTGCAAGACCGAACATACAGCTTCTCATGGCTTTTCGCATTGTATGAATGAGGTGATTTAACTTAGGCCTGCTGTCATTGATAACGCTGAACGTGAGCTAAAATTAAAAAAGAAGAAAGAAAACTTAACTTTTACCATAGCTTACTGATAAATCCAGTTTCTCCACTGAACATCTGGATGAATTGTGTGGATCGTGGCTCAATAAACGCCGACAAATGTTGTTTAGCAGCCGCCGCACGAGCCCGCTGGCACTCGGTGAATGCGGTCCAGATGTGTCGAGGCCGTTCGCCCAACTTGCTGCGGTGCCCTCTGCGAACCAGGGGCGAGCTAAACATTGAGCCCCAATTGACCTCCATCACATTCTGTAACGCTGATTCCCCTTTCCGGTCGGTAGTAAACGCGAATGTTCCTATCCTGATGTGGGTGGTTTATCAACACCTCTTGTGATGCCCGCCTTTGCAGACATTAGGTGCCAGAGGATGGTGTTGATCATTTATTTTATCACGACGCGTCCGGATTTGAGGAGTTGGTAAATGCATATTTCCAAGTATGGCCATGGCCTGTAGTGTGGATCTAGTGTAGCAGGGGCAAAGCCTGCAACAGCAGACTTCATGTAATGATAATATTAACTAAACGCACTTGGACATTTTAATTGTCTAGTGGTCATGCGTTATTTTGTTGTGTTTTTATGAACCGTTGTCACTAACATTTGTTCTTTGTATAGTCGTTGAATTGTATTAGATCAAAACCTTTTGTTTCCATCTTTGATCTGCATTAGCCTACTTTTTGTGTAGTGCTCAAGAAAATGCAACACTTCTACTGAACATAGTTAAAATGTGTAACTAAAGAGTCGCATTAATTTCTTATAACGAGAGCATGGATGCACAGATATTGCGGACGGCTGGGTTACATGGCCAGGCCCAACGGGAATTAAGGGGGTTTACACACAATTCAAAAGCACATAGGCAATGGCAACCTGAGTGACGCAATACATTTCACTACACGACTCTGATAAATATAATTGGCACCTTTTTATGCACCTTTTTTTTATGAATTCATCATAAAAGACCTTTCCTATTTGAAAAGTCATGTATGTGTCTTTGTCGCCACCGGCTGTCCAATAGCCACCATTGCAAGAGGGAGAAGTAGTCTGGAAAATAATTTGGAATCCGGGTTAATAACTTTGGCAGACTGGCTCGTTTTACGTGCGCTGACGAGGCGCTTGTCAGACACGATAAGCAAATTTAACTGCCCGCCTCGGGAAAAGAAGAGAAAGGTAAAAAAAAAAAAAAAGCACAAAAAACTTTCTGACTGAAAGAGAATTCTGGATAGTTTGACCTTCAAGCACACACAAGGTCAAGTCGGATCTCCAAGCAGGAGAACTGATTTGAACACGACCCATGGTTTTACGATGCCGAAAAGCCGGCGGTGTCTCGGTGACTGCATCAGCCTCTCATTTTTACAGGAAGTCCCTTTATTGAATTGTTCTCGCTCTGATAGGCACCCGGGACACCAAGCGTGTGTTCCTTAACTTAATTGTCTGTTGGTGGCAGTAAAAAGTCACTGAAATACACAACTATAAAAGACTTCACCCATGTCCAATGATAAAGCCTGGCTGTCCAATTTTATATATAAACGAAAATAGAGTTGGATAGGTTCTAGAATTGGCCCACCTTTCCATATTGTACAGTTGGAAAGTGCCTGGGCATATTGTTGGTCATGTGGCCAATTCACATTGTCACTGTTTAATTGATTTTTTTGTTTTTGATTTTGCGATTTATAGCCTGCCACCATCATGCATTTTCATGTATTTTTCACTATAACTTATTTCATATCAATATTCATAAGGTGTATAAGGCCATATGACTTGCAACCTTTTCAGAACTTGCATCTGACCTATTTTGCCATATGCAATGTATGTACATGAATAATGCTATCCGTTTGCCAGTGGTTGGACATTCACAGTAGAAATCTTCGTTTTAGCACCCACCATGTAAAACCGTCACTGCGGTCAAGGTTACAGATAAGGCTCCTGCAAGTGTTTTCAAACAGGGGATAGCTTATGACCTGTCAGTGCCAAGGGACATTGAGATTTGTGTAACTTCAACTGCTTGGTTAGATTACTGACTTCTAACAAAGACTACTACACAGTTTAGTAAAATATATGTGATGAACAGCAGTATTGTGGTGGTGGTAGAGGTCATTGCAGGAAGAGTAGTAGGTTAATCAATTAGCCATTCTCTCTCTCTCTCCCTTTCTTTCTCACTCTCTCTCTATTCGCCCATTCACTCACTCTCGCCTTGTTGTGATGTTTAGGTCTACTGCATATTCTTTTAACATATTCTATAGAAAATGTATGTAAAGACATTTTTATTTAAGATTATATTATGCAAGACCATACACTATTCAACACAATTGATGGACATTTGGCCACCAATAGCTTCCAATGATTACCAATAAATAGCAAGCTTTCAAAGGCTGTGAACATCCTGGAGGACAGCTCAGCGGTCCTTGCACAAAGTTGTACAACATTGCCATCTGTTGACGGTTAAATGACATAACATGGAGAGTCGAATGCTGGTAGTAGGTCTGCATAGTGCAAAGCAGGCAATTTCTTCTGATGAAGTCAGTTTGAATATAGGCTTCTAATTAGAACATTAATTATACAATATTGTTCCATGAGAATTTATTTGTGCTTTGATGATATTACATATTATTCCTCCAGTGGCAATATGTTTGCAAAGGAATGAGAAATATGTGTGTAATGTTCACCACAGACTATCTAAGCATCATCACTTTCACCACCGGTTTACTGTCCTGTCAGATTAGGAGGCTTCTTCCAATTTGAATAACATGTTATTGTCAGCGGCTGGCCCACAACACTAAACCACTACGAATTTCTCTCTATTGCATCAGCGCGCAAACACTCATTAGAAGATCATTTCAGACAGGTCTGGTATGACTTTGTTTCCACCAACACGCTTGCAACTCTGCCTATCATGCCACACACTTTGTTGTGTGATTTTCCTCCAAATATGGTATTTTTTTCGCTGCAATGTGGCATATTCTGGGACCTGCACATCAACAGTGTATCAGTTTTAATTTCTGTTGACAACTTGGACAGGATGTGATTGGGGGAGGGGGGATGGCAGTGATACATTCTAAATAGGGTGGGAGAAACCAACAGAAAGAACAAGACATTGGAAAATTAGAGAGAGAGAGAGAGAGAGAGAGAGAGAGAGAGAGAGAGAGAGAATAAGGAGAAACAGAAGAAAAAATAGTGAGGGCAAAGTCCCTGTAGCATTTTTTTTTGAGTTAGGGACCCTTTCTCAAGGACCTGACAGCCATATTTTCCTACTGGTTGAGAGTCCTTCAGTTCTGTGGCGCCAGCCGTCCTAAGTCTGTTTTCCTGTGTGTTCTCCTGGTGCTCCAACCAGACAAAAACTCCAGCGCCTGATCTCATCCAACCCCCCCCCCCAAACCCCTCCTTCAGTGCACAAGTTTAAATCACACCCTAACCTTTAGCCACCTCATCCACTTTAGCTGTGATGTTAGCTGGTCGCGGCCACACCAGAGAGCTCTTCGTGGTTGTGCAATGCCGTGGAGAGCGAGCAAGGGAAGGGATCCAGCGTGTCGCTGTGTTTGGACGCCATGGGCCAAAATGAGAAACAGATTGTGGGAAAAGCTCACTCGATGTGACGTGAATGTTTTCAATAAGAGAGATTTTCAGAGATGACAAACTAATGGCCGTGCTTTATTACGGGGTTATTAATACCACCACAAGCATGAAGGTGACATCTTTTGTTTAGTATTTTTGTGGATAATTTTATTTAAAGCAAACTTCCTTTTTTAGCTAAACTGATGTTTGCTAACAGTTGAAGTTGTTTTTAAGGACTGAGCAAGAGGCATCTACTTCATGTTCATGCCGGCATGCCTGATGTTCTGTCAGTTCTGGTGGTGACTGGGTCTAGACACGTGAGTTATGATCAGAGAGACAGGATAGCAGCTGTCGGTCTGCAGGTGTGGTCTCTCTCTCTCTCTCTCTCTCTACTTTGTTCTCTTTCTTTCTTTCTTTCTTTCTTTCTTTCTCTCTCTCTTGCACTCTTTCTCTCTCTGGCTGCATGTGGGCATACACACACAGCCCAGGGCCCCCTAAATCACACCCCACTCAGTGCCTGGGAGGGTGTGAAACCAGGCTCCCACAACCTCACACGCCGTGGACAGACATCACAGACTCCCATCCTCACACCCAGCAACGCGACTAACTGCCGTCAGCCAGTCACTGTACGTCAGACAAGAGACAGAGCTTCATAAGGAGGCAGAGGCATGGCAGCAAACATCCCATAATCCATAACCGTGACCATGGTAGTGCATGATGGTGTATTTATTCTTATGCATAGCCTTAATTCTACTGCCCTTAATTATATTCTTACTGTTCTGTGTATTTATTCTTTTTATGTTATTGTTGCGTGTTGTACTTTGAGAGCAAACCGCATTAACCGCAAACCTGGCCAATAAAGCCGATTCTGATTCAGATTCTGATGTACTTCTCAGTGTAGTGCTCTGTGAGTGAAATGCGGGATGTTTTTTGACGAAGGGCACATTGGGGATCTGAATGTAAAATGGTAATGACTGCAGTGTGGCAGTGAAAGCTAGTAGAACGGCTTTGATGTTGTTGCTCCCCTCATCGACTGAACTCATTAGTATGTTTTTGCACTTTCGAATAGCTGCACAAACCTAGTTGAGATCATGGCAAGTATCGAATAGGGTTAACTATAGAGTTCCAGTGTATGGGGTGGGGTGACAGGAGCATGATTAGTACCCCTGGAATCTATGGGAAAGCCCATATTTGGCAAGTCTTTATGAAATCCTTAGCGCCATCAGGGTGATTCTAAGTCTTAACGCCATTGCCTGGCATGTGCTCAGGAACATGCAAAAGACAGACACCAACACATGTGGCGTCAGCTCTGAGATGGCAAAGAGGACCCCTCCTCCAGAGGAAGAAAATCTTCACACCCTCTTTTAGCACAGCCGTACGTGTCTTAAATATGAGCTTGATGAAAACCAGGATGGTATCTTAGAAAGATAGGGGATACCAGACCAGATTGGGGACAGATCGGCTGCTCTCTTGGTTGCAAGCATCTGAGGGTGTTAAGAGTGTTAGGAGAGCTGAAGTAGACTAAGCTGGTGATATTTATAGGAAATGCTGAATGCTGGAAATACAATGAATGAATGAGAACATTCATATAGCACAAGGCACTGAAGACACATAAGTGATGACTCGCATCTAATTCATAGACAGAAGCTGTATTTTTAAAAAAAATGTTTTGCTGTATTCTGGCAACATATTGCCTTTGCATTAATACGTTACTTAATATACAACTTAATATACAACTTAACTTAACTAATGTACTCATAGTTATCTGAGTCACAATTTCTTAAAGAATTTAATTAGGCTATATTGATATTGTGCCATAACATATGAATATGTCTCAAGGTGGTTTACAGAGCCTAGTCTGAACTTGATCCCTGCATGGACAGCAACTACTAAGGTGATAGGTGCAGGGATATACACCTTGTGCCAGAGCTCGAGGGAGCATAGATACTTGGGTCCAGCAGGGTATGAATGCAGTCAAAATTATTTATGAATAATAAACTATTAGTTATTAGCCATTAGCTATGTTACTATAAACTATTAGCTGTTTCATGTTATAACTTGCTATACTTGGCATAGTACCTGCAAAGGGCAATGCCAGTTATTTCATTGGCCAAAACATCAAATTTGAGCAAAATTGCTTTGACTAATATAATCAAAATGACCTAACTTGTCTTTTTCAGCAATTTGCTTGATTCTGTTTTAGTTTTAATGGACCAAACTGTGAATGGCTAGATAAATGAGAGTAAATGTTTGAGACTTAATATTCGCATAATATTCCTGAATGTGCCTTAGAATCAAGGCTATAGCCATAATATACTTTGAGGGCATGTCCCCCTCAATATTCAAAAATGCTCAAATTGTACATAAATTGTTAGGCTACAATAGTATCACTCACTGTTGGTGCAAAAAATAATCACTGGAAAATTGTGAAAGAGTGCAGATGTGAGATGATCTCAGTTAAGTGAAGAAACTTGCTCACGGAGAATTTCCAGTAAATCACTGATTTAATTTGCACAACAAACCTCTCTTGGGCCATTTCTGTATGTGAAAGTAGTAGAATACGTGGAATGATTAAATACGAATTGAAGAAAACAGATTTATCATTATTTCTGAAGAATGACACACTGCCCTTATATGTGGAAGTTGTAGAATACCATGGAATGATTAAATACAAATATAAAAAAACAGATATATAATTATTTCTGAACAATGACGCACTTTCTTCTCTCCCCGCGCTTCCTCTCATGTGGCATTTGATCAGTGCTCTTTTTAAGTCTAACTAGCGTAGTGCTTAGCTACTAACTACTACAAACGACGTGTACATAGTATAAAAGGCCATATCATTTTTCTATCTTACATGATCATGTAGACTATATTAAAACTACACCCTAAGATATGATACATTTTAACTAGATAACTCCTTTACTCACCCCATGCCACCTTATATCCCTGCCAAATTGGTATCATCATGCCCCCCCCCCCTTCTCTCTCTATTTGTACATAGTCATGGTTGAAATTGTTGGCACCCCATGCTAAAGTTGACTAAAAAGAGGAATATAAAATCATCTTTTGGAAATTGATTTTAATGGCTTAAGTAATAAAATTAGGAAAAATCCAACCTTTAAGGACACACCAATTTTCTTTGTGAATGAATAATGTATCATCAATAAATACATGTTCTTCCCAAAATACTGGGGTCAAAAATATTGGCACCCCTATGTAACCCTATGGGAATTTAACACATAGGGTTAGGCAGTTTTTTATTTTAAAGGCCACTTATTTCATGGATCCAGGATACTATGCATCCTGATAAAGTTCCCTTGGTCTTTAGAACTAAAATGTACCCACATCATCACACACCCTTCACCATACCTAGAGGTAGGCATGGTGTTTTGTTCGGTTTTGTTCAGTTAGCCTATTAGCTAGTTTGATTTGCAATGAGTTCAATGAGCATCAAACAGGCTAATAGGCTAACTGAAGAAAACTGAACAAAACACCATGCCTATCTCTAGGTATGGTGAAGG
>NC_084996.1:30183565-30246065 GCF_963854185.1 Sardina pilchardus
GCTCTATCATTTATCAATTTCTCTAATAGCCTAGTTTACGTTGTCCGCCATTACGGCACGTTTCATTTCAGGAAAAATCTAAAAAGAGACCTGAACACATTTCCATTACAGAAAAAAATAAGTTTCACCTAAAAAAGCTGGTTAGCCATATTCATGTTTCTAATAAATGTCTCTAGGATGGTGCAGTAGAGTATAGAGTGCTTTTAAATCCTCATATTGGAAACAGGTTTTTGCCGTCCCTGCTTTCGTCTGTGGCATGTGGCATGTATGCCTACACTAGGCTACAGCACTGAAGCAATGAAAATCATATGAATTAAATAGGAAAACAACCTATAGCCCTACATATAATTGTTTACATTTTTACAACGAATTAATTAAGAGATAGTCCAAGATACCAACAAATGCTACAATGTTCTTACTTAACCTTGGGACAGGCCGTGCCATATGCTTAGCGGCACACTGACATCTAGAGGTCACAACGAAAACTAGGTTCGTTTAAGTTCACTTTCAAAATGCACAATTGCATCGTTAGAGTAAATGAATATGGGTGCATTTGATAAAATGGTCAGTGTCTGGTATTTTATGAACCTATGAATAGTCGCCAATATTAGCAAAAGTAGGCCTAGCCTACTGTACACATATCAGATAATGAAACGCAGTCTTATTTATGCAAGGCTAAAACGTCCATGGCCTTCATCTGTACAATTATTTCAGTAGTGAGAAACTACTTTGTATTTAATGCCCTATACGCCAATATGCATATGCTTATAGGCTATTTTAATTTAGATTAATTTGTGGACAGATAGTCGTCTATTCTCCGTTTGTATTCTCTTGCTTTAATAGGCTAGCCTATTGTCAATTCCACTAAATGATTCCTCGTATGGTCTGTCTAAAAGCCGTTGGTTTGGTCAAAAACGTGTGTACATAACCTGATTAAATCAAGAGAATTACATCCTATCCTACATTAAACTTGAGTTTGTGCGAGAATTGATCATCGCCAATAAAAGATCCAAGTTTGCGAATTCGAAGAAATGTGCAGGCCTATAAGATACATAATCATATTGTGGATAGAAAAGCAAAGCCAAAGTTAGAATAGCAGTGCATGTTACATTATGGGAATATACATTAAGCCTAAAATACAAAAATACCAGGTTGCTATGGTTGATGGAACCGTTTATTTTTACAGCGATAAAGTTGCCTGGGAAATGCTTTGAAATGTATGTTGTAGACTAGGCCTAAGTAGCGTCACGGCATTATATTTTCTGTCATTAAAATATAGCAGATGTTTAGAATTCTCGTTTTCATCTCATTTCTCGTGAATACTTAGATATACACACCCAATCATATGGACACCATTTGAATAATGGAAGCAGATATTCGGATGTGGTTACATTTTCAGATAAGATGCTCTCTAACCCCCGTCTCGATATTTTGCTTTAGAAATGTAGTAGCCTAACATCCATGGTACTCCCAATAAACGTTTATTTAGGAGTCATTGTCATTCACAATATTTTAGTAGTGTCTCTGCACTGTTTCATTTGGTTGGCAAATTAGGCGTTAGGCTATTTTTGCGCACAGGAATTACAACTGCAGTGGAAGTTGAACCTACAACCGATTTCTTCTTCTTCTGTAGCCTACATAACCTGACGTTATACAGTTTGACTTGCCATCTATTACATTTTCTTCTACACACAAAACCATGCGAAGGAGATTCAACTTGGAGGTATATAGGCTACAAGGAGGGTGACCTACAGTCCAAAATCATTTCTTTCCATGGCGCGTTTCTCATAATACCTTACATAGAGACATTAGATGATTTCACACTTTCAAATACACTGGCTAAGTAGTTGATGATAGAACGTGGACAAAAACAGTTTCCTACAGGTTCTATAGTTGTCATAGCCCCTGCAAGAAAATCGAGCCTTTATGGGATCAATGGCAAATAGTATATCCAAACTAAATTTCTTTCCTCTGGGAAATTAGAGTGCCAATTAGTGTATAGCTATCTCGGAAAGAAATGGAATCTGTAACATATTTTTAAAAAATCAATTATACTGGAGGGTCTGGCAGGGAGACCCCTGGCAAGCACTTGAATTAAACCAGCGCCGCAAGGGGAGGAGCTTGCCCATGAACCCCAGCCGCTATTGGACCCCTAACAGGAAGCAGCTCAAGAATGCTTTTCTGGTTGAAAAGCCAATTGAGAACCACCCTTACGGCTTCGCCAAAACATGCCCTCGCAATGTCATGCTCCGAAAGATCCGTTTTCACGGTGTCCACGGTTAACTCTTTCATGAGCCTTGGTCCGAAAAATCCCCCCTGTGTCGTCTATCAAGAGGTCCACACCAGCCCAGCCGGCCAAGTCCAACCGGACTGGGCTCCCGTGCCAGAACCGTCCCTCCCCGGAACAATGAACCAGCAGCAACCGTCACAGCCACGGGACTCGGTGGCTATGCCGCGGCACCAATTCCACGAAGGAGAGGTGATCTGGAGGGAACCTCGCTTGAGCCCCGTCCGCGTTCCGCAGGTGAGCGCGTGCCCTTTTGGCGCTTCCAAAGGCATAGATGACTCCTCCTATTTCCCCCTGGAACCGGACGAGCTTTCCAGACCGCTAACAGACGTCCCAACCTTCACGAGACTCATGACAGGAATGAGCTCCATGAATGGCGGCGGCGGCGCTGGCCCCATTCAGGGCTACTTTCGCACGGACCCATCCTACCAAGGTCCCAAACTTCACGAGTACGGCGGCGGCGACCAGGAGTTGCATCCGACCAGCTCGCCGATTGTGCCCCTCGCAGACTCCTGCCAGTTGTACAGCCTGAATTTCCCCGCGCAGTCCTGCCCAGACTCTGATGGCAAGCTTGTTAGCGATAACTTAGTGATCGACAACAGTGAATGTCGAAGTCACCGGAGTGATAGCAGCAGCAGCATGACGCTCAACGGTAGTCAGACCAACACAGACGACGCAGACTCTTGTTTACGACAAGACAACCCACTCACAGATTACTCCAAGGCTGAAAAAACGCCTAGACAGGATGCACAAGGTGGGTGAACAGGCAGAGTGAGCGATGTTAGAGTTTCTCTCTCTTTCACTCAGAGAAAGGTCCTAAAACCTTGAGGGGCATAAAACGACGTCCGTGGCAATAGCCTCAGGGAATTGTGCTTCTTTGCGACTAAAACAAGGTGATGTTTTCAACAAAAGGCAATTTAAAAGGAAGGGCAAGGCACGGCTTGAAAGGAGCACAGTCTCAAGATTAATTTATTGCGCTGAATCGCCTCAGTCGAACTAAATTGCTCCCTTTTTACGGTGCGCCCTTAGGAACATCAAAAAAGCGGAAGGCGCCTTTGTGAGGCATAGTGACTAGTCTGCCAGGTGTGCAATGGTGTGTGGTAGCATAGTGCAGGGCCTAACACCAGTCGAGTCCAAATGTTGTGCAGAAGTATTTTTGATCATATAGCCGAAGCATTTTCTGATTCACAAACATCTAAACGCGTTACTGCAAACCAAATTGTTTTGGGATTATAGACAGGCCTTGTCCTAGCTCCAGCCTGTTCCAAAACTCTCTTTCACATTGACGTCATAGTGTGTTGTCACATATTGTAATGTTGTAAAATCATCACTTTCTGAAAATCTCAGCCCAGACACTTTTTACTGCGACTTTTTAAATACATGTTAGCCTATAACCTGTGCAAATCCTTTTGCCCAGTGGAACGTCTCAGCGAAAGATCCTTTCCATTAATACGCCATTAAGCATATTTTGCTATTTCAAATAACACTGTTTCATGAGTGTATTTGAAAAAGACCCTTTTAAAATATATATCGAAAGAAACCCGAGCACTAGGATGACTCCGTCTGAATTATTCATAGCCTTTTGCTAATTCACGGTCATATTAAGGCTGTACTGCACAGTCATAACTCTAAACTTTAGTTCAGTTAGACTGTCAAAGAAAGACTATCAGTGGAACAATCACTGTTATGTCTGTAAAAAATCTATCGCAATAAACCACCTAACTTTAGGAACTTGACTTCGCTGTGTAAACACGTATCTTGACTAGGACTGCCAAAACAATATACTGTGGATTGCACAAAAAAAATATATAATTTTAATTCTGTAATTAACTGGAATGGTTAATTTCATACTGGGATGAAGTTAAATAAGGTTGGTAGACATGACCTGTGTACTGTTGCGCACTCCTGGATGACAAACCGTTACAATGAATTATTGTCTGTTTATTCTTTGTTAATTTGTGGTTGATTGTGGAAGATGTGTTCAAGACTTCCAGGCTACTCCTTATCACACACACACACACACACACACACACACACACACACACACACACACACAGACACACACACACACAGACAACACACACACACACACACACACACACACACACACACACACACACACACACACACACACACCACACACACACACACACACACACACACACACACACACACACAGACAACACACACAACACACACACACACACACACACACACACAGACAACACACACACACACACACACACACACACACACACACACACACACACACACACACACACACACACACACAGACAACACACACACACACACACACACACACACACACACACATAGACGCACAGACACAGCCTTGTCACACTGTTTTTTGTCATGAAATGATGGCAGCCGTATTGGCTTGTCTCTTCTCTCAGCAGATTACGAGAAATTCAAAAATGCTGCGAGCGGCTGGCTGTGTGCTAAAGCCGGGCGAAAGAAGCGGTGCCCATACACCAAATACCAAACCCTGGAGCTAGAGAAGGAGTTCCTCTTCAACATGTACCTGACTCGAGAGCGCCGTCTGGAGATCAGTCGGAGCGTCAACCTCACTGACCGCCAAGTGAAAATATGGTTTCAAAATCGTCGAATGAAGCAGAAAAAAATGTCCAGGGAACACAGAACGAGGGACATTACATCCCACTTTCCCATTTGAAGAATCATATCTACTCCCACCTCCCAGTGAGGCCTCGCTAACACAGCTGCCTATGCGCACAAATGTACGCAGAGGTGGTGCAATGTGATTCAACAACTAGTTACTGATGGAATCCTGTCATGCTTTGTTGGATAGCTACGGAGTCAGACAACATCTAAATGGATGTAACTACGAAAGGGACAAGAACATGAGAAAACAGCACTCATGCAAGGCGGTAGCCCACGTTTCTGTCCCCCAATGTTGACTGGACGTGAACATTTATTTTGATAGAATATTTATGGAGAATGTGATTTTCAATATTGTTCTCGTTTGTTCAGCCACATCTTGCAAAAGCACTTTATACACTACAACACAATACGTTAAGTCATCTTTCATGTTGGCTGCATAGATGGGACGTAGCCTTTTTTTTCTGCTGGAACCGCCAGAAATGCCTTGACGATTTGAAGACTATACTGTTTACAGTTTCTGAAGTTTGGAACACGCTTAAACAGGAGTTAATTTATCACGTGAGCACTATTTTATTTATTCTCAGATGCATGGTTGACATAGGTATATTTGCAAGCGAATTGCTACATTTAACAAGGAGCACAAAGTCAGCAGCTTAAGGGTTTTATAGGCTAAGGAATTTAACAGCAAGACTTCAGGATTTTGCCTCTGAATATGCGAACATTTTGCTGTTGTAAATTCAGTAAATTTTGCTGTAAATTCTGGTCAGCGTTTTTGTGTTCTTTAGGAGCATGATTGAATGTATTTCGATGTTTGTGGTCGGTAGTCTTGTCTTGTGTTTTTTTTTTTATCAGTGCATTTTGAATAAAGAATGACACATATCCTGGATATGACCACGATTTTAACCTGGACATCTATGAGTACATCCCATTGCAATTAAATCGAATTCAGCTTCAGTTGCTCGCCACACCCATACAAGAAATAGAAATAGAACAGGCTTATTGCACTTTCAATAACAATGTTGAAATAAAATGTCAGGATCTGTAATGTAATTCCAATTAGGCCTGTAGTGAGTCAGTTGCTACAGATGTTTCAAGGAATAGAATAGAAAAATCAGCTAATACAAAAAGTTTGTTGGACCATTTTATAACCTAGAACTGATGGTTAACCTTTATCCCATGATTCTGAATGCAGCAGTGGTCGAAGTTCAAAAGCCATGGTGCAGACTGCCATGTTTCCGCATCTGCCACGTCCGTCAGAATCATGCTCAGTCCTTCCTCAATTCCTCACTCAAATATGCTGTTTTAGGTGGACGTGAAAGTGATGTAAGAGGATGTTGACACTGCGATGGTGACATAGCCTGAAACTTACCTGTATGTTTTGAGCTCTGCAATATTTAAGTGCAAGTTTATGTAGCATGCTATTTTTGTATAGCCTACCATTCGATATTTGTGCTTAACTCTACAAACTGTGGGTGTGTATTGGGTTTATGTCGTACAGAACAAGCACTCGGTATTCCTTAGACCACTGAGAGGACGAGATAGTGCATTGCAACCAACGCGAAGGCAACGGCCATGTTGAGAAGAGACAATGTTCAACGTCACAAGGCCGTCTGGTTCCTGTAGCGAAATGGGGGGCATTCGACAGCCGGGTTTTACAGCCCCAACAACACAGCAGTGAGGGAGCACCCATAGGATTGTAATACTTCAATCAGACAGCACTGTCGTCTAGAATTCTCAAATTACTTAAGGGGGAAATTTACGTGCGTGTGCTGAGCAGACATAGGCCATCTTCCTTGGCCTCCACTAAGTCTCTGATTTTACTTTCTGTATTTCTTCCAGTTATATTTTGCATGTTTCCCGAAATAGTCCGGTTCCATCACTACGAAGACAGCACCAAGTATCCGTTCTAATAAATTCACTCTTGTGTTGTCACCAAGTTCTTATGTCTGGTAGGCAATTCCAATGGCCTGCGTCCAAAGTCTTGCCACTGAACACGGGGAGGGCTGTGCTACTGTGTGATTTAGGTAGTTTCAAGTTGTTGGGGTGGACGATTAATATCGCAGGAACCTGAAACTGCCTGAATCACTCCGGTGGAACGTGCATCAGAGCCCATGCGTAGTGAACCGAAGCAGGATCCACAAGACATCAGAGATTTTTGGCTTGAACTTGTGCTTGGGTAAGTTGTGTAACAGAAGTTAGCAAAGCTATTGAAATATTTCCATTAGTTGTTTTTGCCATCATTTTTTTGGTCGCCATCTTGCCCCTTGTAGCCAATCCCAACCTGTTGCACATAAACAATTCCTCACTAATGTTGCTATGTGACCGCCAGTCCAGTTCGTTAGCAGTTGTAAGGCCCTTATGAATAAAGAGACGCCCTGCAGTAGTAAATCAGAACACCCAAAACATGGCAGAGGGCTCTGCCTCATTTTAACACTGACTTTAATTTTACTTTGCGCCAGGGAGTGAGACGCTACATCGTGCACAGCTCCATTTTATAGCACATTAACTTTTATCCATCTCGGTACATTTTGACACTGACGTCCTCCCAGTGTGTACTGAAATCTAATTTTTGAATAACATATCAAACGACTAGGCCTACTTGATATATTGCAATAATTATATATATTTTAATAAGTACGAATCGATGCTTCTCCATCATCGTTTAAGGTGTGTCTGTATTTTATATAGGCAAATAGTTTTGTGGAAAGGATGAACCTAGCACACAACACCTATGCGTTTATTAAGACATAATATACCACCGTTCTATCATCATATAACCTGTGATGATACACCATGACCATACAGTGTGTCCTATTGATATGTATTTAGAGATGTTTAGGGATATTTGGGATAAGCTATTCGCCTGTCTCGTGTCCCTGTAAGGCGCGCGCACGTGTGTGTGTGTGTGTGTGTGTGTGTGTGTGTGTGTGTGTGTGTGTGTGTGTGTTTTGGGAGCCAGGCCTATGACTTGTATTTTCATGCATGGTTGTGACAAGCACCTCGACATTTTTCAAGTAATGGAATATTGATTTTAATTCATTACATCTCCCTTTATCAATTTTGCTAGGAGAAAGGTTTCTTTGCAAGTCGCGAGCAATCGTAACTATTCCAACGTCAATCACTCAACTGAAAATTAATATAATATCCACGACAGAATACTTCATTTCATGAATTGAATGGTTAAAATGATGAGTTTTATCAGAATTGTTCCGATAAAGGAAGAAACTGTAGCTTCATGACAGTCGCAGAGTGACAATGAAGAAATATAGCTTGGAAAAAGACACATTAAACCAATTCACAAACAATAGTCTTACTAAGATGAGTTTTATTTGTGATTTTCCATAGACCTTCTGAGCACATGTTCATCATGTATGTGTTATTATTACGAAAGTATTTCATAAACGTCAAAACGTTACTTGAAGAGGGAGTTGTGGGCTCTGGCCTAAAATGTCGAAAAATACAATATCTCTTATAGCCTACAAAGCTACAGCTTCATCGCAATTTGTATTATTTATGATGCCGTTAATTTTGATGACCAATCGTGCTGTTCCCATGACAAAAAGCATTTGCTCTATTTCATTGAAATAGCAAACCCTCAACAATTTCACTTTTTCAATTTCACCATTCTGATAAAGGCAGCTGTTAATAACTATGATTGGCTGGTTAATATAGGCCTACAGAATATTATCTGAAATAATATGCCATTTCACAATACTGCCAGTAGAGCCAGGTCTGGTATAACAAGTGAAGCATGACTGGTTTAAAATGAATATCTTATACATCTTCATGAACAACGCTGGACACATACACTGACCATACACGCGTATACAGACATACATGTGAAATTCTAGTAATGAGGAAACTCAGTACATGGCTAAGCAATGACATTGTTAGATTATTCTCTTCGCGTCCATCCTACCCAAACAAGCATGGTTCCATTTGGACGCCAGAAGCTTCTTCCTCGGATGGCAATACAGAAATCCCATTTCTTCTCAACCCCTGCAGGAAGTCATATTTTAGTCAGCTGACCCGTCATCCTGTAGTATTCAGTTGGAGTAGGCCTTCGTGGTCGGGAATGGAGGCAGCGTATTGAACTGGGAAGGGTATGGGCTTCTTGCACATTGTAACACTCTAAACAGTAAGCAAAGTCTCCAGACTCTATTAAAATAAAACCGTACCAAGCATATACTACATAACGTTTAGCTTTTAACAAGAACTGTAGCTTTCCGAGAAAGCAGAGGAAGAACATGTTGACATTTAATTTCTGTGATCATTCTTCTGTTCTGACACCTTATTCTTATCAAGACGAAATCGGAGTAACCAAGTGAAATACCTTGTAGACCGAAGATTTATTTGGTTCACTGGAGATTGAGACGTCGTAAACTTCTGAACTTGTTGGCCATTTTGAACGCTGACAGCTGTCTAATACAGCTGATACGTTCAGTATTAGCCTATCCTTATGCGCTGGAGATGAGGAGCCTGTTTAGTGTATCACCACAGAAGGCACACTGATTTGGTGAAAATCAGTGTTCAAACTGAAAAAAAATCGTTTTTATTGTGTGGGTAACGGTTCAAAAACTTATGTGGGTAGCGGTTCCGCGCTAACTTGGATAGGGGATTCAGAGCGCTTGGTGCCAAGGCAATGTTCACACTTAGCGGACCACATAAACTCCCTTTAATTAATAGCACTTAGCAATCATGCTGCCTCTAGATGTATTTTTATTTTTATTTTTATTTTTAAAAAATGTCTTATGTACACTAATAGATCCTCGTGTTTACTTCCTTTGCCATCTCTTAATTCCAATACCAGGTAATAAGTAATACAATATATTAAAAACTCTCACATGTCCATTTCACACCTATCATTTTTCTGTCTATTTTGTCATGAGCTTTACTGTGTTTTGCATAAACTATCCCAGATATGCAACATGCTTGACTTTACGGTTCGGGGAATTGGATATTTAGACTTATGAAACCGGCAATGATGCTATTTGACGCTCTTGCTGTCCTCGGAGAAGCGACGCACTTTAAATGAAAAACATATATTCTAAGTATTTGAAGATGTGTTCTATTTCCAAACAGAATAGTTTTGGTTAGGATAATTGCAGTGAGCGTTAGGAGGCTCTTTACTTTGGATATTTACTGGCCTACAGTTTGCGGTGCAAACACATTCTTGTGGGGTTTACAGAAAAAAATGCTTCCCATTACAATTCTGGCACGGTTTGCTGTTGTAATAGAGCAGGGTGTATCAAATTATCACCAGCACTCCGCAGTAGGCCTATATGTATTTGTAAACACACGAAATATGCCAGTGTAATCTCATAGTGATATGATGCTTATATGAGCTCCTGCTTCTGTCGCTAATGTTCACCAATGCTCGAAGTTTAACAGCTTAAAACGCCGAACTGAAAATTATACATTGACCCGTTCCCTCATGTACATCTCTTGATTCCAAATAAAGATCCGTCTGAATGTTAAATTGAAGTTGCTCATGAGGCAAAATGGTTTCTAGTCGCGACGTGGTAGGAGCAGCGAGGTCTGTATCGAGGCCACAATATCGCTCTCCAATGCCAAGTCATTCAAAATGGGCGATGAAAAGGACTGAAATATACTTCACCGGTTCCAAACTGTGGCCCTAGAGAAGTTCTCACATGTCGCTGTTTGACCTCGTAACGCCTCACAATGTTTTATTATCTTAAAGTTATCTATCTTGTTGAAATTCTTCCGCGTTTATGCTACTTATTACGTGCTGCTTAGAAGAGAGTGCGTTTCGGTTGGTGGGAGGAATGCTGAAGTAGAGTCGTTTACGGTCTCCGCCACAGGCAGTATATCAGGTCTATAAAAATCAAAGCTGCCTGATGTAGTATTTTATTATAGTATTAAACGACCAAAAAAGTTCAAGTAGTTTCTTCCATAAATACACGGGATTGTCGCGCGGTGGTGTTTAATACCCTCGTTAAGAAAAATTACTGTTAATTTTCCAATAAAGCACTATTTTACCCTGACGCCCCTCCGCTGAAATGGGCCACGACATTAGTAAGAGCAAGTAAACAGTTGTCCAAGGATAAAACCCATCAAAGAAGTGTTATGTCATAACATGGCGTCGTTAGAAATGAACTTGGATAGGCATTTCTGATCTATATGCTAGATTTGGAAACCTGCTGATAATTTGATGAGCTGGATGTAATGAACCTATGTGACTGAGCCTTTTCTTTGAACTGCTGTTTCTCACATTTACACAGATATGTGAATCAGATGAGCCAAAATACAATAATTTTCCCTTTTATTTCTTCCTCATTGTTTCTACATATGCATGTCTACATAATGTCAGCGCGATACAAAATTTAAGTGGAATTTTCATCGCCCGCCGGTAGATATAGGGTGATATATGGACACGATCCCATTTTGCATATTGCATAAACAAGACAATTTATTTAGAGGGAAAATATGGATAGTGCGAGAGGAGGAGAGCTCGCGCAGCCCCTGGCGGAGTGATTTACGCCCCATTGACGCTTTATCAGGCTCGTGAAAAAAGTCTGACCAATCATTTAGCTCGGCTCTCACAACAGAACAGCCTGGCTCTACTTTGTTGGCGAGAGAGTTGAGGGGAGTAGCGTGGAAAAAAATACCCAGTGCTCTCTTACATGTTTTCCCTTCAATGAACCGTGCGTTGTATAATGTCCGAGAATGTCCATTTCTGGAACTCTAAGCAACTACTATGTCGATTCCATCATAAGTCATGAGAATGAAGATCCAACCTCGACCAGGTTCTCCAATGTGCAGTATTCAAGCTCTAGGCAACCGGGACATGGCGAGCATCCCGAATTTCCATCCTGCAGTTTCCAGCCCAAACCTCCCGTTTTCAGTTCTTCTTGGAGTCCGTTCAGTCCCCATGCCTCCAACAGCCTACCGGCGGTGTACCACCCGTACATACCAACTCAGCCCATACCTTCCACGGACAGCCGATACCTCCGCTCATGGCTCGACTGCACCCCGCGAACTGCCGAATCCCTACCCGGACAAGGGCAGGTCAAGATGGAACCGCTGCTGGGACATCTCGGGGAGCCCACCAAAATCGGAGGGCACGAATTCATTTTGGAATCCTCCTCGTCAAGGGAGCAGAATCCCGGCCAGGGCACCGGGTTCGAAGACAATAAGGACATTTGCGAAGGTAGCGAGGACAAAGAGGGGCCAGATCAAAGTAAGTTATAAAACGAGGAAGTGAACAGTCTGTAAAGCTTTTAATGCTGTCATAAAACTGGAACAAAGACTGCCAGAGCTCCGTGGCTGCTAAGTTTGGTCTGACAGTCTTTACATGGATGCGATTTCTGTCTGTTGTATTAAAACAGCTATGGGATCGTAGTTACATGTTCATTTGATATTAAGTTTTCTGCTGCTGTTTTACCACAGGAACTTAAACGCTTATCCTCTCATAGGTGAGCAGGATTCTGGTGCGCCTCGATTTTAGGAGACCAACAGGCAGTGAATGGGAGTTTTATGGCAGGGTTCTTAACTCTTGGAGTTGTGTGACTTTTGGCATGGTGTGTGTGTGTGTGTGTGTGTGTGTGTGTATGTATGTATGTGTGTGTGTGTGTGTGTGTGTGTGTGTGTGTGTGTGTGTGTGTGTGTGTGTGTGTGTGTGTGTGTGTATGTATGTATGTATGTGTGTGTTTGTGTGTGTGTGTGTGTGTGTGTATGTATGTATGTATGTATGTGTGTGTGTGTGTGTGTGTGTGTGTGTGTGTGTGTGTGTGTGTGTGTGTGTGTGTGTGTGTGTGAGAGAGGGTGTATGTGTGTGTTTGTGTATAGAGATTTGAAGGTTTGAAATAGTAGTGCGTAAACTAAGAATCTGGGAAAGACCAAGAACTCGTTATTTGCGCCTCAGTGCACTTAAACGGGCTCTGTGTTTCAGCAACATTTTAATTCAGCAATAACTGTGAACATGCCACGCTCAGACACAACCAATATTTCAGTGCTATGTTCGGCGTCTTAGTTTGGCATTGAAATAAGGTTTCTTATCCCCAGGCTATATGATTTGTGTGAAAATCACAAAAAAAAAAAAAAAAAAAACTAGAAACACATTGGTCCCTCTTTTTGCATTGCTGGCTAATGAAAGAAACAACCTGTCTCGCGTGGCTGAGCAAGAATTATGATTGTGGAGAGAAATAATATTGCTGACAGTTTATGACTCGTATGCCGGCTAGGTTTGCCTTTAAATACCACAGAATAAATCTGCAGTCGACTCCCAGTGAAACGCAAATTCTGGTCTTTGACTAGCAGATTCGTCTGTCTAAGCTGAAGACTTATCGTCGGGATGTTAGTCATTGAACCCCGGGTCTCCCGTGTCCACAGCGGAGCGTGGGAGACTGAGCAAGATCCAGCATAGAGAAAGGGAGCTATTTTGCCCTTATAGTAAGGCACAGACGCACGCTATGAGCTATGGATGATTCATCAGACTCTCTGGCTGGGCAAGACTACTACTTATTCATTTGTGCTCCTCCGCTAAAGCGCCCGTGTAGAAAAAAATACCCTGTTTGATTATAGCAATAACTGTACCGCACCCGTGCAGGCCATTTTTAACAAGTTAGTTGTATATATATGACGCTTCATCTAATAAATGTAATGTTCAGCATTCTGACAGATGGTCATTTTTGATTATTTCAGTGGAAATGAACATTGATTTTAATCCACGGAATAGGTTCAAGTAACGTGAGGTCTAATGGACGGTGCGCAACAGAATTCCCCTTTGTGTTGCCCTGGGCGGCATTCCAGAATAAACTACTGGCAAAGGCAATGAAGTTGGGAATTACACGTCCCTCTTTGTGCTTCCAGCAGTACGTGAGAGGGGAAAAGTTATTGCCCGCGAAGTTTATTAAGTTATAAGACGAGCCAACATCCCCATTAATTGTTGTATGTGGGCTCTCTGGGACAGCAACGGAAGGGGAAATAGAAAAGATAAAATACGACATAGTCTCAACGCAGAGAAAGGTAATAACACGCCCTCTAATATGAAAGCTTCATCTTCAGGAGCAATAAGGTTACATTACCAGTGGACAGTCTAACAAACGGGACAATTTGCCACCTCGTATCCCTGCTCACTCCATTTAAAACACGATTTAGAACAGAGATAACTAAGGCATCTCATGCCTTTGTGATGGAAGTCATTCATTCATACTAGTGTTTGATTTGTTTCATCCAAAAAAGTAGTTATGTTTCCAATCACTGTTAATGAAACACACCGACAATAGATGCTTTAATACATCTATGAAATAACCAACACATTAAACAACACATTAGTTGAGACTTTGTTTGACTAGGGCCTATCTATTTATTCAACCCTTGGCTAGAATGTTTTCAAACTTGCACAACGTTATCTTGGAGAATAGCTCTAGTTTCATCCTGCTTGTCTGGAATATCTCCTAAGAATATGCAGCCAAGATGCTTCTGGCGATGGATATGTCATTTTTAACATTAGTGACATTCCCGTATCGACCCTGAATGCCTTTCTGCAGGGCAGTAGCCATTGTTGATGGGGAACCGTCCTGCTGTAACCATCTTGACATGCCCACCTTTCAGAAGATGCTCCCACCCGAGTGTATAGATGGCACACCCCTCTTATATATGTCCACTAGGCTCAGCCGTCTTTACACGCATATCAATCAATCATTTCCCAACCAGACATATACCCTTTCATGATAGCAGTAATACTGCGTCATAGGATTTAGGATATCGGAGACAGTTGATGTGGCATTGCAGTCCGTGTCTTGAGGCGTGAGACGATAGGGTTTCTCCGCACTGGGTGGCGTGGATGAGAAATGTGTACAGCGTGTCTTTTAATGGGTCAGCTCTTTATCCCTGTCTTAGCCATAGCCCCCAGAAAAGCCACGCAAGTGATGGAAACTTTGGGTCACACGGGGAAAGCCTTGAATTTGAGCCTGTGAATTGGGATTTGGTGAATAGGTGATTTTGTGCTTCAGGGGACGGTGAAGGACCACTTTGCGCTCGACAAAGGCTAACACCCCTTCGGTCCTATATAGTGCCGGAATTGGAAGAAAATGTCTCCAAAATGTCTCCAGCGCGATCCTTAACGAGTCTGTCTTGTTTGAGAACATAGGCCTAGCTCATAAACACATAGCTAAGCAGGGCAATATGCCACAGCATACATATGGCATTATATGGACAACCACCCGGGTACAAATAACGAAACAAAGACATTTTTTGCACTTTTGCCCTATCGAGAAAAACACTCCAAACCGAAAAAGGCCTTCCTCAGTGGATCGAATCACTTTAATTGTCTCCACATTTCTCCTAAAGCGCAGATAATCCAGTGAGACAAGCCTCTTCAGCATAGGGTGCATGTTTTAGGCACAAGGCCTCACTGTGGTCTTAGGGTTTAGTGGCAGCTTTGGAGCTGGGTGGATATTTGGAAGAGAAAATGTGCATCCCCGAAAAGGCATGCGTGATTGTATGTAATTGCCTTCACATGGGTTCCTTGAGCTATAGGCAAAAGGGTGGTTCTGCCATAATTGGAGCGTCTCGTCAGATACTTCAACAGGGATGAAAATGTCACATTCGCAGATATGCTTTTTAAACACCCTGCTGCGTTCACCATGCGCAGAAACGCATCTGTGAAGGCACTGACTATTGTACCTGTGACCGAGCATGGCATTTGTATCATAGGTTGCTTCTCCCTCTGAGGTCAATGACGTGTTTCCACATCAACTTCAGAATAGATGTTTATGGATTTACAGTGCCCTCACAGTGCCATCAAAGCACGCGCCAAGGTCAAACTGCAGTGCTGTGTCATGACACCACATATCAAACTTGCTTCAAAACTGTTCAGTAGATGGGAACGTCTCCAAGCCATAACTTCTCATATCTCCTCGATAGACAGTATAGGCCTATATAACAGTGATGCTGTGTTATTCATTTGCGCAAGCTCAGTCGGGACGCAATGTGCTGATCTCAGACATTTGACTTTTGTTTATTTCTTATCCATGTTCACAGCTGATCCATCTGCCAACTGGTTACATGCCCGGTCATCTCGGAAAAAGCGGTGCCCATACACCAAATACCAGACCCTGGAGCTAGAGAAGGAGTTCCTCTTCAACATGTATCTAACGAGGGACCGGAGACACGAGGTGGCCCGTTTGCTGAACTTGACGGAGCGACAAGTGAAAATATGGTTTCAAAATCGACGGATGAAAATGAAGAAAATGAATAAGGATCAGCCTAAGGAATAAGGGATGCCCTTAACAGATACACACACACACACACACACACACGTTTACGCACTCACTCTCTCTCTCTCTCACACACACACACACACACACACACACACACACACACACACACACACACACACACACACACACACACACACTCACTGAAATGCCTTTTACAGAGTCGGACCCGTTTCTTGTTGGTGATGATGCTTTGAGTGTCTGTCTTTGATTTTTTTTTCTTTTTGATATAATAAAACACACTCATTACTGGGCTGCAGACCAACTGTTGAAACGGGGAATGGTTGACGCGAGGGCACGTCGCAGGCGCTCAGACTCTCGAAGGCGACTTTTATTACTTATTTATTATTTGACGCACTGCGCCGACGCTCCACCAGGACAGGCAGGAGGGTGTCGAAACATGGGCTTCAAGTGACCGTGAATGCTTAAGAAAAATGGGAGATGCTGATTGTGTCTTCTACCTGCATCTTTTCCTTTCTTGGATTTATTTTGTAATCATTCCTTTTTAACACCAATCCTTTGTGATGTTATATAATTCAGAAACAAAAATGAAGTTAACCGAGATTATTTGGCGATTATTTAAATAAAAAGTAGTGGATGTAATTTAAATCTGTCTCTTTGTTAGGGTGTGTAATTTTAATTGGGTTAGTGTATTTTGTGTCTAGGCCATAGGTGTTTAAGGCTGTTGGGTCTAAAATTAAAATGGCAGAATAAGCCATAGTTTTAAGGACTTATTATTATTATTATGATTATTACTAGTAATAGTATTATTATTATTATTATTATTATCACTGTTATTCATTTGAGCTAGTGTTGCCTTACGGCTTTGCTCATGCTTTTTCAGCAGCCAATCGCGAAGTCAGTGTCCAGCTTGTGTGATTTCGCATATGCTGTAATCATATATTTATCCATCATTTTGGCTAAATATTTACTCTGAAACTGGAAGATGCTTATGAGGTTTTGCTAAAAACAATTTGTCTTGCGTGCAGAACTGTCAGGCAGTGCCCGGGTCTCTTCGTGATAAGTGTCCTTGTACGGGTACAAATGTGTTTGAAATATCTGTCCGTTTTATATCCCATATAGATTGAAAAAGTTGTGGGTATTATTTTCATGAAATTTACTGGAAATTGATTATTGTTCCGTGTACGCTGTTTTGAGATCATGTTTCGATATGTTAGTGTGGCACCTGACTTGATGCAAGCGATCCCTTGGTATCACATGTATGAAACGTAGAATTAGAGATCACTTTTACCAAAATGTCATTTAAGCATATTCATCTAACATTTTGCATTTGTTGTTGTAACACACCTGAATGTGCCGGTAACCCAGGGAATGCGTAACTGTCGAAGATAGCCCCTAATTAACAGTTTCCCACCAGTTACGAGCAAAGATGTTTACATTAGAGCATGCTCCTTACCATCATGTTTTAGTTCTCATGCGTGTTTTTTATCACTAGCCTATAGTCCTATCAGATGAGTTATCCCTACCTTGCAGATGAGATATGTCTAACTTATTGTACATACGTTAATAACCCTGGCTCTTTTTACGGAATGCGTTTTATATTTCTGAGAAGGCGGGTTTGGAAAGGGACCTCATACTTGAATGAGATAGAGGTAATCTTTTGGATTTTTAGTTATTGTTTACATGTGTTTGTCCAAAATGTCATGAGATTCAACTGTATTGTCCAATAAAACAATTTCTGTATTTTCTCTTATGCTCTGCAACTTTGTACGTTTGGATTGTAATATGCACCACATTAATTTTGTTCCACTTCAGGCATCTTGGCCACAGATGGATACACATCTTTGTGTTTTCTTTGTGTCGCGTGCGTGGTTTGTGGCAATGGAGCACAAACACTCCAGTGTCAAGAGAAGGGGACGCCATTAGCTCAGAGCGCCTAACGCCCATGACGTCTTCTCGGGCAGACGCCACGCTAGGTTACTTCCTCCCACAGTTACTGTCTGTTTGAAAATACAGGGCGACTAGCCGACATCCAGACAGCTGGTTTGCAATAGCCTACCATATCAAGCTCTTTTTTTGGTGTGAAACCTCTCTTGGTGACAGCGCAGGCCTAAATTCTAACCTCCATTTACGGGTTTGTTACTATTTAAAGTGCGTATGTCAAGCTCATATTTTAAAGTAAATGATCAGGTTTGTTTTTCTTGTCTTTAACTTCAGAGCTTTATTCAAACATAGTAGCATTTCATCAACAATTCCTTTATGTGTAAAATAGGGCAAACATTACCCTTCTTACCACATTGTCTCTGTAAGTTAGCACAGATTCCCACCACTCCTCACATCAAGCTGGAGTATAAAATGTGCGCTGTTTTTTGGAGTTCCTTTTTATTTCATTTTAACTAGCGGCATATGTCTGAAATATGCTGTCGTACGCCAGCGCATTTGTTTGGAATTGTCAGTGTTGGAGAGTGGGCCTGATGCGGACATTCTTAGATAACATCCGAAAGAGAAACATGGTCCTCTCCTATGCTATGTGATGACCCTTCGCTTTCAATGTTTAACTAGGACATGGCACTGAAACGTGCCATCCTTTGCCAGTTCCTACATGGGCCTATGTTAGTCGGCGACAGGAGAATATCTAATACCAATATCTAACATACTTAATCCTTAAGTAGGTAATGTATCACTCTGCTTCTATCTATTTGTTCGAACATCACTATGCTTAAAGGAAACCTACTGGCTAGAGTAAAATGGCTTAATGAACATGCCGATTGCTCAAACATACTGTTACAATTAAACGTCCATCTTGAAGACTAGGCCAGAAGCGCTGGCTTGCAGATGTGCGCTTTGATATGTTTCTGACTCGTCAATTATATCATCAGAAAGTATCAATAGTATAGGAAAAAAATCTCTCTAACCCTGCACAATATCAAAGCCATATTGGGGTCATAATTTCTTGGCGTCGGCTACTTTATTTTTGGGGGTATTTTGAAAGGAAACAAACTGCAAAAGGATGTGAGCGCTTGCTAGGAAGGAGGAGTGGGAAGTCGACTGTCATAAAAGAGAAAGAAAATTCAATGCGCTGTGCCGCAATAAAAGAATATGACTGCAATAAAACTTTATAGGGTATAAATTTCTGAAGGTTAAGAACTAAACGGCTGTAAAGCAAACATGGGCGCAAAAAGGAAAAGTTTCAAGTCCTCCATAATAACAGTTTCGAGGTGTCGCGGGATAATCCCCGGTATATCAGTGCACTACTGGCCGAGTGAGTGGCTCTCCCCCCCCTGCATTTGTCGTTTATTGTTCACAACGTTTGTTGTTTAGGCTCCAGATTCTTCGCGGGGTGTGGGGAGTGGTGTGATCTGGACTTCCAGATGACCGGCTCCCTGTCCAGTTTTTTTCTTCCTTCGCCTCCCTTTGTTCCATTTCCGAGCGCACCCAGGTCGCCTTATAGCGGGCCATAAAACGTCACAGAAAAGAATCTCTGGCGAGACGTCTGGGATGACCACCCTTAATTTGTTTACAACCCCTTCCACCTATGTGCACCAACCCCCATTTTGTGACCAAATATCCGATATTGTCACTGACTCGGGTATACAATAGGCGGTTGCCAGAGAGCAGCTTTCCCTTTTGTAAAATGCGCATTCTCTCTCTTTTTTCCAGTTCCCACCTCGGATTTCCTCTCGCAATTGTCGCGGATAAATGAGCTCGAGAGGAGGAACAACAACATTTTTCAACAATCAGAATATTTTTGACTTTTGCCATTTACACTGTTTTGAGCGCATAATAAAAGTAAAGGCTATAATCTGGCAAGGCCCAGACCAGATGACATCCACCAACACTAGTATTTCAAAAGGGAACAATTATAGCCTACAGACTTAGTTTACTTAGCCTATATGCTGCCATAGATTTCATTCCATCGTCCACACCAACGAGCCAGTACCATATCCTATGCGCGTTTGGTTAATGATCTTATATGCTAGATCACCGTGAAAACATATGAAATATTTTTCAGACACCAGGTAAAAAATTGGCATGGCAAGGAGGGATGTAGAAAAACAACTTCCGCCAACTGAAATAATGCAAATATTTAGTTTGAGAGTTTCAGAAGGACACCAACGTCCACGATACAGAAGTTTTGCTTTCCTAATAGGTCTCTATTTAATCACACATAAAATATTAGGCCTATGAGATGTCGCAGGGAAATGTAGGCTAATATAACAAGGCTAGTCTAAAAAAACAAATCATTAATAGCACTAAAGTGACTAATTACATTCGGATAGGCTACATGTTAGGCTGCATAATATTTATTAATTGTATAGATATATACGCATGGATAACATGGCTATGCGACGATCTCAAAACTAAGTTGGTGTTCAAGGCCGTGAATAACTATTTGTGTTGTGTATTCTAGGCCTGAAGTTTGTTTTGATCTCAGGTTAATAAATTAACCGAGCAGGCCAGGCTACAATGTATGAATATAGGCCTATGTGCCATGAACTCATTTCATCAACGAATCAAATACAACGAAATAATAATAATAAAAAATATGTAAAGAAAGATTTAATGCTGCAGATATTATACAATATTTCAGCGGTAATACACTGAACAAAGGAAAAGGGTTGCATCAGACCTGTAGGCATATCTGTGGTGTCCAATAACAGACCTAAGTCAAAAACACGGTTTAAAGCCATTATAATGCTCAATTCAACGATTTGTTTGGATTGCATAGGCTAGATGGCTGGGCTTGTTCATATTTTATTTGTAGTGTAGGCTATTGACATTAACACAACATTGCTCTTGCAGATGACTGAAACGTAGGCTACGTAAACGAACTTAATGTTGCCTACATGTAAACTGAGATTAGCTGCTTTTGTGTAGTGTCGATGAATGGTAGCCTCGGACTTAACATTATTACACTGTTATGGCGGCCTTATGCTTTTGCGCTTTTTTCTGACATTAAGCTGACTAGCCTACAGATTTTACTTGTGCACTGCTGTAGTGACAAAGTTGTGAGTCGAGTACGAAATTGTACTATTTCAACACATCCCACAATGAACGGAAAATCTATCATATGTGATGGTGAATTTTGTATATAGCTTATGCTACACTGTTGAATATTCAGCGCTGCAGTCCATGAAATATCATTTCTTTAAATGTGCTCATGGTGAATTATCTAGGTGTCTAGGCACCACTTAGCGAATGTATGATACCATAAATATTCAGAACAATAATCAGAATCTTACAGTGATTATTAAGTAGCATAATGCATAGCAAGTAGGCTAAGACTACAATAACAAATAGAGTATCAAATGAGAGATACAAATGTGGCGTTTTGTCAAACACTGACAGGCTATTGTCCTGCAGCGTTATTAAAATATACATAGTGTTCTGCTACTGCTTTAGCATTGTCTTGATTCGATTTTCTTTTTTGTTTCGGTTTATCATTTTCACACATTGTATATGCACCACCCATTCCATTTTCACCAAATTGGCGAATAAATTGACTGTTATTGTATGTATCATAATATTGCATTTAAGATCAGTCAAGATGCCAAACTATGGCAAAATATTTCAATTTTGGATTATTCTGTTTTTCTTGCACATGTGTAAACATGGCCTCTGACGTCACAAGGAAATAAGATTGACTAGTGCTGTCCCTAATGTTGACCACTTGATGGCAATGTTGGTCCACCAAAGAAAGCATGGGAGCTGTTTTTTCCACCACTCTTGTATTAACCGGAAGCTGGTGGAGTCAGAGGAGCCTTTTGTACACTTGACTAAAATTAGTATCACACAAGTCTTGCTCTGTAGAAGCGCGTGAGGAATTTCAAGTGGAAAAGGGAAAATAGTCGTTAAAGCCCTTTAACCAAGTAAGTTTTCGATGGCGGTTTTGATGCAGCCTATAGCCTACAGAGTTTTGCATATCAATATACTGATGCACAATATCTTCTTTTTTGAAACCGATGTTACTAAACATTTGTCAGTATGCAGTAGACGGCCTATGTATGTCAATTCACGCTCACCATAAAGATTATTTTTGAAACATTTTGTGATTCCAGACTGGGAGGCCAACTGGAAATCAGTCATTGTAATCAGGGGATTTTGAAATACTTTAACGTGTAGGTGTGATGGTGTGTATACAGTTATAGTTGTTTTGAACTATGCCATTATAACTAATAAGAATAATTTGTGTAGACCTGCTAGTCGATTTTTTTCTCGCTACAAATTATAATTGCAAACTGCCGAGGTCCTGAGATAATGTCAATGCAAAACACACACATACACACTATCAGAGAGAGAGAGAGAGAGAGAGAGAAACACACACACACACACACACACACACACAAACACAGACATGCTTATGAAAATACTTAATTTTATTGAAATTGAATACATTTACATGGGTAGGTGCGTAGGTTAAAATCGGTGGTTCTCACATCAACACGCTGAAATGTTAGACGGAAATTATTCAAACAAAGGTCAATACAATTCGACTTTGATCATACATTGTAAAAGCACGGATAGGCCTAATGGAAATGCAAATGTACAAATAAATTGAATGAATAAACTACGTGTATTACTTTTTCACATTGACGTGCAGTCATTGCAAATATTTGAGGAATATCATATCAGGGCATTGAGCATTACAATATAGGCCTAACTCTTATAGTACAAATGTTTCCTATTGCTACAGTAACGGAGTTGACGTTATTGAGAAAAAGGAAAACAGAAGTAAATATGAATATTTGTTGTTTTAAGACTAATGTACAAAACCTGAAACTGTAGCCTATTTCTACTTATTGTAGACGTATAGGCCTACTTGCACATAGTTGAAAGAATGTGATTTACAATGCCAAAGTTGTACTAATCATGCATATGGACGTAAATATAGTGATTAGCCTACATGAATTCACAAAAGTGACAGTGAAGACTCCTTTAAGTTTTGAGTACATTACCTGCGTAACCATAACCATCATTAGGCTACTAATTTGGACAGGATGACCTTGTCCATATTTTGATATGTAAGCTAGGCTAATACATAGAAATGAATAAAAAAACAAACTGCAAAGCCGCCCAAGTCAACAAAGTTGAGGTAAAGTATGACTCACATTTAGGCATACATGTTAAGACTAGATTGGTGTTAACAGTCCACTGTGATATTGGCAATATCATATTCCCTTTAAAGCGTTGCCCGATTTATCTAAAACTCCATTACCACATAATTCATTGAGCTACCACGAGTAGCCTAATCTTCAAAAGTTGTGTATGGGCAGTAATTCCAAGCCAGTATATGGGGGTTAAACCATTGTCGCGTCTAATGTGTATTAACATTACGGCTGTCCGTATGGGGAACAAAGTGAAAATGACAATTAAATACTTGAATATTTCTGCTGGGTAGATATTGCTCCAAGTGATGCATTTACAGCCCTGTTCGTGGAACCTCATAAAATCCTAACAGCGTTTTTGATGCATGGTGTAAACAACAAACAGCCCCACCGTTTATTGCATTTTATAGTTTGTTAAAACATTTACAGCCACTTTGTCCATTACCTCAGGCGTGCTAGTCCTTTTCGACGTCTTTACATCTTTATAAATATGATATTGATGAAAATACGATGATCAAAATGTTAAATATGACTGGCTCATTTATTTTCGAAGCCAGACTCTTCTGGAAATGGGGCCTTTGACAGGTTGGTTTAGAACCGCAATTATATTTATATGACTTGTTAAAACTGATATGAATTAAACAGTGTAGCCTACTTTCACAATTTACCAGTGCGACCCTGACATTTTCAAAAAAGGGGACCCCACCTCATTAGAATTTAGAAATTAACGATTAAATATGCATCTCTCTTGGTTTCCTATGAACAGCATCCTAAAACCAATCTTTAAAAGGGTGGTCTAGGGTGGATAAGCTGGGGGTTGGTGGGGGTGGGGGGGTCAGTATTTGATCCGATGCAAAGCGGCAGATTTCTCATTAACTTCCCTGCTTGAATATATTAATGCGCATATTCTCTCCTCCTCTCTCCCTTGGCCCCCCTTTTCTCGCCTGCTCCCTCGCTCCCTCTCCGTCTCTCTCCCTCTCTCTTTCCTCTCTTTTTCATTCTCTCACTCGCTCCATATCAGAAGCTCGGAGAGCGGTGTCCGTGTGGGGATGCAAGAAGCCAATGGGATGAGGAGCCGATAATAGATGCAAATTATCGTGAAAAGACACGGCAAAATATGAAACAACTCATTTGCCGCGGAGTAAATCACGGAAAACTGTTTGCGAACTGGCACCCCATACCGGAACTGTGATGCAGGAGCACTTCTGTGGAGGCGCTTTTCATGGAATCTGAATGAATGTGGCTGTAGCACGGCTATTTCAAAAGAGTGTACCAATAAGACAAAAATCTATTTTCACCTCTGGGACTCCACGCATGATCTGTTTTTCTTCTCAAGGTTTGCCACGGTTTGTTATTCTCTTGATTCCACAGCCAGAGTAATCACCATCAACAACAACAAAACAACAACACCAGTAGCGTCTAACAAAAGATGAGTTCTTATTTTGTAAATTCTCTCTTCTCAAAATATAAAAGTAGCGACTCTTTACGCCCCAATTATTATGAGTGTGGGTTTGCGCAGGACCTTGGAAGCAGACCCACCGTGGTATATGGACCCGGCACCGGAGCAACTTTCCAACATGCTCCCCAGATCCAGGAGTTCTACCACCACGGCGCGTCCACGCTGTCCGCTACCCCCTACCAACAGAGTCCTTGCGCCGTCACATGTCACGGAGATCCAGGAAACTTCTACAGCTACGATGCCCTTCAAAGACAGACGCTCTTCGGTGCTCAGGATGCGGACTTGGTCCAGTATAGCGATTGTAAGCTAGCCGCGGGTGGCATAGGAGAGGAGACCGAGAGTACGGAACAGAGTTCTTCTCCGACGCAGCTGTTCCCGTGGATGCGACCGCAAGGTGAGCCCTTGTAGCCAGCCACGCAGTCTTGGTGGCATCGCGGGGAAATGTGAGTGTGTTTGCATGTATCTTAAGAACTGATGGGTTCAGAAACTTTGGCTCTACCAAACAATGCGTTTGGAGCCATAAAGACGCATTTCCTGTGCGCTAAAAGAGACGGGGTAATTGGTGGTTTATGGTTTTATGGTGTTCAAAACTTGTGAATCACTTTACAGTTTAACGACCCCGCCAGAGAAAGCACTGGGAAAAGGGGAAAGAGAAAAGGTCCATTCTCTTGTTGCTTTCCAATGTGTGAGCCACTGGCCCACAGCTGAATCCTCACTTCTCACCCTGGTCAAAGTTTTACTGCAGGCTTTTACGACTTACAGTGATGGCGGGGATTATTTCGCTACAAGGTGGCCGTTTTACACAGGTTATGTGTTTTATGACCGGAGCCTAATACGTTGAGTGTGTGCGAATATGGACGTGGAGAAGAGCGAAATGTAAACACCATGCATATAAACAACAGTGTGGTTGATTGTATATACATGCCATTTGTCCTCAGCCTAATGCCTCTTTCACTTGGGGATGTATTTGGGTGATGGGCTATAACATACAAACACAAACAATAAACGCATAACTGAATGACAAGCAGGGGGTCAATAGAATGGTCTGCAAAGCATAATAGTCTTGCGTAATACATAATGTATCCTCTCTTGGATCTCATTTCCATCCACATTATTTATTTATTATTGCTAGATTGTACTATTATACAAACAAAATGTGAAATCCAACAGTTTGTGTTCTACTCAGACTCATGTCCGTGTCCTTCTCTCGCCAGTAGCTGCCGGACGGAGGCGAGGCCGACAGACCTACAGTCGCTACCAGACACTGGAGCTTGAGAAGGAGTTCCTCTTCAACCCATACCTGACCCGCAAGCGGCGAATTGAGGTATCGCATGCCCTGGGACTGACCGAGAGGCAAGTCAAAATCTGGTTTCAGAACCGCCGGATGAAGTGGAAAAAGGAAAACAATAAGGACAAATTTCCCAGCAGCAAATCTGAACAGGAGGCAATTGAAAAGGAGAAGAGGGAAAAGGAGCTGGGCATTGGGTCACCGTCCACCGACGAAGACGTCGACAAGGCTAAACAGATCTAAAGTGGACATTGAAAAAGACTCAGAAACATGGGAGGGTGGGGGCAACTGTGTGGGGTTGTCTCGGAAACGTGACAGTCTTCTGGTGATCACTACATGTTTCAATCGATAAGATTGCCTCAAATGATGGCTGACAGGACGATAAACATTGAAACGATGTGGTGACCACGGGACTATGAGCAGAAGGGATTAAGCATTTCTACTTTTTACCTGACATTTGCAAAATGTTATAGTGTTTAAGCTAGATTCCTGACTTTGTGGAACTATGATCGTGTAAAAAAAGATTTATGTTGTTAGAATATTGTCATTAACAATTAAATTGGCAGCTGTACAGATTTTAAGTTAAATGGTGCACTTACGACTGTCCTCACTTAGCCTATATGTTATGATGATGACGTAGCAAATAATGAATTCCAACAACATGAAACTGCCTATTTATGCCGTAGATTTTACTCTCTTTTACACTTGTCCTCGTTTAGTTCAATTAAATTGATGGTATTTTGTTGTCTTCCTTTTTCGGGTAAGCATGCGCACAGTTGAAGAAAATTATGGAAAAAAATAAAAATAAAAAAATACCCTAAGTGATGTCATGTGACCCCTCGTTTAACTGTGAAACAGAATGTATACTGTACTCGTGAATTAGTTTATGGGGACTTGATGATATGCTTTATTGTTCTTCATCACTTTGTTCTATTGTCTGAAACCTGGAAGGAGCGGAAGAAAGGGGGCACAATAAAGTTTACAAGCGAGAATCCATGACATCACTGGAGTCCTCTGCCTCATTTCCTGCCAACTTGCGGATCAGGGGACCCTCACCTTTCATTTAGCCTAAAGCCTACATATGCCAGACATATCCAACCCAGTCAGAATCAGAATAGGACACTACAACTGCCTCACATTTTTGACCGGGTTTATTATTGTGGTAATTGTCTGTTTTCTTTTTTGCAATCTGATCATTATGTAGCAACGACTTCGTTTTGCGCAGAACTCATGGTCGCACCATATGGGTTACGTTTAAATTTACAACTGTACGTGTGAAATGGAAGCAAAGTGAATGACACGTTAGACCGCGATTTAAACGCCTCGTAACATCTCTGACAGCCTGACATTATGGCATGAGGTATACTGCCTCTGACTACACTCCAAAGAGATATTTATATTAGGCCTCTGATGTCAATTCATATAAACCCCTGATTTCCCCTCGTAGTGCACCTCATAAAATGTGGCTTCGACAGAGGCTTTGAGAGGACATGCCATGAAAGTTTTCACACCTTTGCACATTAGGGCCTCTTAAACATTATAACGTGTCATTTTGTGGCCCTTTAGGCTGTTTAGCGACAACAAGCGGTTATAGGGGTTGCTTCGCAACATCCACGCGGGCGTTAGGGCCCACGCGAGGGTATTTTGGGAGAATGAAAAGGTTGTGACGCACAGTATACAGTATGTAGGGACATTGACCACAGCATGAACATCAAGCGTCTGAACAGGAGCATACAGGTCAGCTGCAGAAGAACTGCAACCACAATGTTAGAGGGGTGGAGGATAAGGGGCGTCTGTTGGAGAGAGACCCCAAAGACCCCATGGAGATCGATTCAGAAACAAATGGGTTTCTTCTTATTTGTGTAGTGTCAATAGAGTGGAGGCACCTAAAGCATGGTAGTCCATATTTATTTGTAGATTACCTTTATACAGTTGTAGGTATTTTATAGTATGACATCGCAGACGGTGATTATAGGACATATTCGGGAGTCAATCGATTTTTTTGCGCACACGTTAGTTTCTGTTGACTGTGGGTACCTTTGTCTCGCAAGTGAATAATTTAAGGTACTTTATGTGGATGGTCAGTGCTGTGCACTTTTTCCACATTTGAAGAGCTGTGGGAAGCAACACTTCCATTGGAGGACTATGAGTCACGTGGTATTCATCACGTGGTCCCTGAGGAAAAAGGGGTGATTTTTGGTGTAAATCTAGACTGTAATTCTGTAATATATCACAGGACCTCGTAAAACCGACATTTAAACCTTCTGGTCTACAAATCACGGGTCAAATTATGAGTTCATTGTATTATGCGAACGCGTTGTTTTCCAAATATCAAGCGGCAAGTTCGGTGTTTCCAAGTGGGGTTTTTCCCGAACAAACTTCTTGCGCTTTCGCGTCCAGTTCCCAGCGAGCCAACGGCTATGGCTCCAACTCCGGCGGCGCCTCATTCTCCACTACCTCCTCAGCCTCCTCTCCACTGCCGGGGCTGTACAGTACCGGAGGAGCCTTGTCCAGTCAGAGCCAGAGCACGTACCCTGCAGGCTATGGGTTTACCACTGGCCCACTAAACATGCACTGCTCCCCCTTTGATTACCCGGGTCTGGCAGCGAAGTGCACCGTAGATCCGTCCAAGGCGCCCGGTGGTTGCAGTAAGGCAGACCAGCGGAGTTGTCATCAACAAAGCGAGGACAACCTACGAATTTATCCCTGGATGAGAAGTACAGGTGCGTTCGAGTTGAATATTTTTTGTAAAAGTCGGAGGTTGGAGACATGAGGTTGGAAAAAAAGCTATTTGTTTTTGTATACGGTCTTTGACCGACGCTGTAGGTGAAGTGACCAGAGCAACTTCCTGATCTGCACAAGGCAATGTGTTGCACTCGCAGGACATTTATTGCTATACGACCTATATAAAGACATCATTTAAGGCATGCGAATAGGCTATTCATTAGCATATTGTGTGAAGGATAGAAGGGGATGAGTCGGTTTTATCTGAAGGAATTTTGAACGTAAAACACCGGTACCATGTTTGTCCGCATTTCATGGATTAACCATGTTATTAGACAATTGTTTGCGTGTTATGTATATGTGGCACTTTAATTAAGCTCGCACGCTTGTAATATAGCTCCGAGATGCAATCATTTCTCTTAAAAGTTAACGGAATACCATCTACTTGTTTCCAGTGCATTACACGAAGGTGGTGCTTTTCCTCATCACGCAAATGTACGCAAATATGTTTGGACGAAAAGATGTTGACATAGCCTAGGCCATAAAGTTTGGTACCTGTGAGATAGGTCTTGAGGCCTCTTGTTGACAATCAACCAAATTAAGATGAATTAAAGATGAAAAGATGCGTGTGTTCACATCGGATCGATGCATATTTATATGCATTTCAGAGTATGTGTAAGCGTGCATGCATACGTGTGTGTGCACGCGGTGTTATAGTTGTTCACTGGCCGTGTGTGAGCGCGCGCGCGCTGGTAAGGTTGTTTTCTGGCTCTTTCTCTCTCTCTCTCGCTCGCTCGCTCTCTCTCTCTCTCTCTCTCTCTCTCTCTCTCTCTCTCTCTCTCTCTCTCTCTGTGTGTGTGTGTGTGTGTGTGTGTGTGTGTGTGTGTGTGTGTGTGTGTGTGTGTGTGTGTGAGAGAGAGGGAAACTACATACATACATTTGCAAATATCTGTAAAACTCGGATCTTTAGCCTGAAGTAATGTGTCGCTGTCTCCCAACAGCAGGTTCAGTGAAATAGTAGCTGACAACTTTTTGTGTAATGATTTTCTGTAAGCACTCCAGGCTCGGGCCACGAACTGCAAAGGACCTATCCATCAAATGTCAACCTGCGGCACTACTGGTCTTGTTAGCCTCCGGCGTAAAAATACAACAACACAGGCTGATAGTTCTGAAACAGATACTTTCTAATTAACAGCTTGTCTGACATTTACAAGCAGATATTCGGCGATTCATGTTTTCCTGTAAACTCTTGGCTGTCGTCTTGGATTTGTGGAAGATATTTATGAAATGTACATGCCTTACATTTTTACGTCCGTGCATGCCTGACATGACTATCCATGACTCTAGCACTGCTTCTGTTTTTTGTGTTTTTTTTGACGGATGCAAATTGGCAAATTCTTTCTAAATTGAGGGTAATCTAATGAGAATACTGGCCTTAAAGCTATGGAGATGGATGTAGTAGAAGAACGTGTTGGCGCGGTAGTAGATCTATTTACAACAGTCGGAAATGTGAACTTCATGAGTAGGCTATTTACTCCCCTCTCTGTCTTGGAAACACACACACACACACACACACACACACACACACACACACACACACACACACACACACACACACACACACACACACACACACACACACACACACTATTTGACTTACATATAAACGGGTTGGGTTCGAGTTATATTGCATGTGACCACGGCCTGGAGATGGATAGGCCCAATATTTTGTTTCTGTCGACAGTCTACTTGACCAGAGAATAAAAAATGAATACTCTAACCGGCGTGTTCTTACCAGAACCCAGCCTCTGAGATGGATGTCGACTTACAAGCTTTTAATCCGATCAGTCTTATCTCAGGCGCGTGCGGTCAATTATGACAAATGAAGCTCAGATTCTCGTGTAATGTGTGCGTGCTTAAGCACGTAGAACTAGCAAAGCCTCTTTTAACACAGGCGCTTACAGAAAGAACAGTAGCACCGGGTTGGGTTGATCTCTGTCTGCTGTCCTCTACACGAATATGTGCGCACCTATTCGTGCCCACCTCACACGCACACATGCAGCCACACTTCCCCTTTCAAATAACAACATGCAGTATTAGGAAGAGAAGATAAAATGTCCGTCAGTTAAAATTCCTTTTCCTCATTCTTTTTTCTTAGAGAGTGTGAGCATGATTGTGGGTGTTTTCGGAACACAATGCCCATCTCTGTTTCACCCTTTTAGTCTTCTCTGAAATATCCTAAGCGGCGCTTCTACCCCTCTTCGTTTGAGCTTTTTATGGGGGCATAGTACGAGGAATTCCCTCTGAACAACGCTTCTCTCTCTCTCTCTGCGCCTTTCTAATAGTTTTGTCTTCTCTGCCTTTGGTCTTCTCTCAAAAGTGTTGCCAGGGAGGAAATTAGGACCACTCTTGTCACACATACTGTATACCGAAATGCAATTCTGCCCAGCACGTCACACATTTCTACTAAAGTAGAGAAAAGACCAATCTCTTTCACTTGAAAATTACTCAGAAGAAGCGACATTGGATATGGTGCAAATGTCCTTTTAGTGTACTTCACGAGGCTGTTTCAGTATTCTTAGATAGATGTGGCGGCGCATTTTCTGTCAACGACTAGACAAGTCCATATTGACCTCTGCAGTATTTGTAGGGAAGCTACCATTCCCATAGCCTCATTCCCCGGAATGCCAGCATTTTTTCTTTTTTTTTTGTGCTGTGCTTGGTTGATATTTTTAGACTTGGCCTGAAAAATGTTTTGTTTTCCCTTAGCAGTCTTCTTTTGTTTTCTGTTGTATGTATTCGTGGTTTAATAGTGCAATGAACACAACTGCACATAAAACAAAAATCAGATTGAAGAAAAAACAAAGTATTTATTGTATGCTGGACTAATGCTGACATTTTTAATCATGTCTGGTAGCCTGTTTGTGTAGATGTTTCATAACATCTGACTGGAAGTGACTCATGATGGTCTAATAGGCCTACAGTCCAGACGAAAATCGTATAATATGAGAGTACAACCTGTTTCTTCACAATTTCGTTCCCTAATTCTTTCACAGAGGAAAATAAGTCGGTTGACTGCCAACACAAGGCCTAATACTGTAGACACAGTAATCTAACAATCGGGTGAACTGATAACAAAAGTCTCAGAGACTACGTGTAGGCAAGTATGTGGAGAATAACTGCAAATTCAGAAGCACAGTATAACAAAACCATAATACATAATTAAACATGACAAAACCAAATAAATAATTAAAACATAAAGTTAACACACACTTTAAGCATGAAGTTAAAATCTTAACCGCTCATCACACTTGAGTTATTTGAAAATGAGGTGCAACGTTTCCTCTGATATCATAATTATTTTCATTTATAATTCAACAACAACAACAAAAACTTAACATCTTCCCCCGTAGTTGGTTTCTGATAAATGTTGTTATCCCACCGACTGGCTTTGAAAGGACCCAATGATATGCGCAGAGAGGATAGGCTAAGCCTACGCAACTTTAATCACATCAGGTTGCTAGATGTATTTATAGGCTACTGTTGCTTTAGTCATATTTATGTTTGTAAATAACACCAACTCATAGGCTACCAACTTGTATGATTTTTGTAACTAAGACTAATGTAACCTACCTCTCCTCCCTGTCCGGACTCGTGTTTGTTCACAGGTGCGGACAGGAAACGAGGCCGGCAAACCTACACACGCTACCAGACCTTGGAGCTGGAAAAGGAGTTCCACTTCAACCGCTACTTGACCCGGCGGCGGCGCATCGAGATTGCGCATGCGGTGTGCCTCACGGAACGTCAGATCAAAATCTGGTTCCAGAACCGACGGATGAAGTGGAAGAAGGAGAACAAAACAGCGGGATCAAGCTCTCCCACTACCGACGCGCCTGGCGGGGATGAGGAGGAGGAGGACGAGGAAGAGTGACGGCGGCATTGCGTGAACGGAGCGGGGCTCCAGACAGACTCTAATTGTGAAACAGAAATCCTTGTTCCCCTCAGTTTGTTTAACACTGAGTAAAACTACAATTATACTACCTAATAAAATATTGTTGTTGTTCTGTAGATGTGCAGATTGAAGTCCCGTGTAGGCTGTATGAGCAATAGTCATGTTTGGTTTTGCACATAGGCACAGCCTATAAAATACTATATAAAAACTGACCATTCGATTTTGTTAAATGATGTTGAGAATAGCTGTGCGCTCTTTTATTGGGTTGATTTTTTTTCATGTCGGAGGGAAAATGCAAAAAGGGACTCTTTATAAAACATTTAAATAGGCTAACAAGCAATTTCTCTCTTCCTATGTATTGATTGAGATATTTTGTGTTTGTATCAAAGCGCTTTTCTTCCTGTAGCATTTATATTTTGAAAGATGAAGGTCTTTGTGACAAAACAATATGTACAGAGGACAACGGGATATGATTATATTATTATTCTTTTCTTCTTTTGGAGGGAGGGGAGGTGTCGTTGTGAAATATTATGTGCGATGCAATTAAAACAACGAAAAAAAGGAAAGAAAACTGAATCAGACTTGAGTGTTCTGGATAATTCTAGAAGGCCCAAAACCTCTCTTTCCATGTTGTGCATTCTTGAAGATACAGACATGGATAACAATGCAGAGAAATGATTGTGAATGCCATATTATTCTGGTCGCTCAGCTTCAACGTAATATAAATTATGACAATAGATTTGCATTAGCAGTTTGTGTAGACCTAGTGGTAGGGATATTAAAGAAAGGGTGACAATATTAAGTATAGAAAATGTAATAGTCTAGACCACCATCGGTCGTGTAACCAAGGCCCCTAAACCTGTAAATGCAACTTACATAAATACCTTTCTGAAACCATCAACATATTTCCATGCGATTCTCCCGTGTCTGTTGTGTTAAAAGGAAGGCCCATGTAGCCTCCGATTGCTTTCGACCTGAGAAGACCACAGTTGCACTGGCAGGTTGCAACTAATGCGTTTATTGCGTCAATGAAATTGCCACCATAAAAGTAACAAAAAAACAAAACAAAATAGGAAACGTGCTTCCAGCCATAAATGCCTGTCCATATGCTCTCTCTGAATGACACAAACAATGGCTCTTTTCCGCTCTGGTTTAAAATTTAACTCTAGCTCTATGCAACATGTCCACTGTATAGCCTACACAAGGGTGGTGTAACAAAAATACTTTGGTGTACAGCAGTATGAGGGTCAGAGCCACATAAACACCAGGGCCTTCGTTGGGATTATCACAGCGAATGCGGCTTCGGATTGTCGCATTGCGAAATGTTGTAGGGCTCCATTTTCCTATAGCCTATATAACACAAGATAGCAAAGCAAGTGGCAAGTTAGTATGTTCAAATTCTTTCCATATCATTATATTACAATGACAGGGTAAATATGGCTCTATTTTAAGACATGTGTAGGTTATGTCGGAGGCTATGCGTAATAAGCTACTGTTTAAACATTTATAAACATATTCTGGTTAGAAAAGCCCTCTGAAAAAGCAATCTCAATAAAAACCTGTAGTGAACCATCTTAATGACTAGATAAAGCCACAGCCATTTATCCATCGACTGTTATTTTTTAAAAATCTATTTTTAAAGCAGCCCATAGCGTATTTTTCTGCAGTCAAAGTCTTTACATTCATATTCTCGGGCCTATATGTCTGGACAGGACTAAAATATTAAACATTCGTTTTGGTTACAATCAAAAGATTAAAAACAAAACAAAAGGGGAATCACGTACTATATGTAATAAAGGAAGAATCAGAAATATATTGTCATTAAACAGTGGCAGTTCCATCAACTAACACCCAATCTGTAAAAGGCCAATGCCTGTCGTCTTTATTGGGATGCAAAGAAAGCTCACTTTTTTTACTGTCGTAATCTAGATAGAATCTATTTGTTCAACGGGGTGCGGCTGAATAAACGTTAAGCTTTTACAAGCCTCCTAAAACATTAAAGAAAACCGCACGTGTGACTCTCGGCTTTGTACAGATCACAGGACAAATACCACCAAAAGATCTAAAGGTCTTACGTCAAAAACGGGGAAAATACTCCAAATTTCTCCTTGGTTTTGTAGGTGAAAAAGATGGCGACGAGGAACCACTGCTGCTAAAGCAGTCATGAAGAAATGCAATAAATTCCTTGTTGTTTTATGAAAATTTACAACTTTGTGATAGAACTTTATGAGTGCCTGGGTCCTGGGATTGGCCGAGGATGGTCATGTGGATGGCTAACCGTGAACATGAACTTTTTATGATTTCCCAAGTGGTTATATTGCAGCATTCTTTTGGCCGCCGCACCTTCTGTTACACCACTGTGCTCCTTCAAGCTTCTGAGCAGAAAATACTGTAAGAACTTAAACAAAATAACAATTTAGATACAAACCACGTCGCTGGGTGAGTATCAGTGCCTTAGCACAGGACCAGCCTACATGCGTAGCGCTATGCTAATGTGGCCGCTTTTGATTGGGATTTCCGCTGCCATGGAGAGTGAGTGAGATTCTGGACATGCTGTAGTTCTCATCTAATTTTTCATACGGGGATCCATCTCCCATTGACAAATGTGAGAGAAACGGATGGAAAACAGCGGCGACAGCACTGTCACAACTGCGACTCACGAGCTAATGGCGGGACCGAATCAAGCTCCGGGAACGCCCGCCTGCCAGCGGCGTAGGGCTCGCGCTGTCCAGCGAGTCGGTGACGAATTATCAACAAAGGTAAGGCGTGCTGTCATTATCTCGCGGTTGCTTCGTTTCTTGGAGTTAGAGTTGTAATCTTACACGGTGTTTTAGGTGTTTTTTCTTGCTGCACTATGTGTGTGCATTGTTGGTGCGCACCATGCTGTTAGACGACTAATCGAACGTTTTAGCTCATTTCTTGATAATTGTTGGACCGGTGCTACATGTATTTTACCTGATTCTTCACATGTTGCCGATTAAGAGTATTTGAGTATTTGAGGGTCATATTTCTGAAATACATAATAGTATTGATTTTGTCGAGCTCGGCTGTGGTTGCTGGATGGTGTTTATGGTAAACGGATAGAGATAATAGATGGAGGAGCAGAGAGAAGCCGAGGTTTGATGGAGCTGCATTGCTGCCAATCGGATCCGAGCGCGGCTGCCCGGGGTCACCTCTTACGTGGAATGCTTAATCAAGACGCACGCTGCTCTGCGACATTCCTACACTTGCCCGCTTTAGCTCGTGCCTTGGGAGGACCCGGTCAAACACAGGCTTAAAAGATGAATCCCTTAGCTTTAGTTATAGGAAGGAATGTTTTTTAGCCCAAAGTTCAAGATCACATTCTTCATTTTAGGGCATACCCCCTTCCCCTCTCTCTTTCTCTCGGTCCCTTCCCTCTCCCTCCTAACAATTGGCCGTGTGTATGTAGGCAGATGGGTGAGAGTGTCCGACGTTTACGGATTTTTTTTAATTTCCCCTTCCATTTCCTGTCGGGCAGCTTGCGGTCCGTTTTTAACTCGCTTGCACCCTTTGGTGTCCATTTGTTTTCTCGGAAATGTAACACCTTCTGGCGCCAGTGAATGGCTATATATGTGAAGTTCGGCTAGCCTAGAACAAAACACCCTGAACCGCTGTCTAATCCCCGAAATATAAATGAGATAACACTGAAATATACAAGTCGTCATTAATTATTGGTGCCACGTCTGTCTATCTATCTATCTCCCTCTCTATTTAGGCTATGTAGGCTATGTGTGTGTGCATGCATGTATGTAAGCATGTATGCATGTATATATCTATCTATTGAACATTCCCCCAAACTATGACATATACCATTGGCACATAGACATCAACCTCATGGACAAATGTATTTTACATCCAACTCTCATCTCAACTAATCTTAACAATACCATGAATGTAAAATCGTGTTTTATAACACGTTTTAGCGCAGCACAGGTCGCATCTCTTTGAGCGTTCAGGCTGCAGTGCTTGTTAATTCTGTCAGTCTGCCATTTTCATTACACTGGCCAAAAGTGATGAGGTGACAGGTCTTTGCAGGATCCGCTGCTTGTTGATTTGCTCAAGCAGCCAGTGGCGCAATGTCCTCAGCTTCGGCTCATTCCATGCTCTTTGGCGCCATCTAGTGTCCGCTTCTCCAACACGTCAACTCCTAGTTCACCAGGCGTTCTTTTCAGTAGGGGAAAAAGGGAATGTTTTGTGCGCGCGCCTATATGTTCTTGTGTGTGGGTGTTTGTTTGCGCGCGCGTGTGTGTGCGCGCGCGCGAGCAAGCCTGCTTGTGTGTTGATGTGTGTGAGAACGTGGGCTTAAAGGAGCCTGCGTGGATAAATAGGAGAAACCTATATTTTTGGACGACTCTTTTGTACTCATTTTGGCACTCCTATATCAGCTTGAACATGTGTGCTGCGAGCTCAAGCCCGCGCGTGCGTGCATGTGCTCCAGTTGGCTATGGCGTAATGTATTGTCAGCTAGGATGAGTTTCCCACAGACTAGCAAAAAATGCGATATTTGAATGCTAATAGAACCTTCCTGAAATGTTGTCCGCAATAAACTGCACAGACACTGCGGCTGGAGATAACAGGAAAGCAGGGAGGGGCGGTGCGACCCTGCGGCACTGAAACGCAAAAGAATGCAGAGGTTGTAAATTCTCGTGGCTGCTGTGGGCGCGCTTTGAAGTGCCTACGTTTGGGAGAGATTTGTGGCACACACGTAGCAGCTAGGCCTGCAGGCCCCGATTTCGTGCATCCTACGTTTCCCTCTTAAAAACCCAGCAGATGACCGCTCCAAGGTTATTGCAGGTTTTTTTGGTCTTCTTCTGTCAGTGAAGCGCTTCTAGGCCCCCTGTGCCATGTGTTCACTGTGCTGGAACTCATATCCACCATTTCTCCCAGGGAAGTTTCTATTAATGAGGTGGACTGTTTTCTACCTTATTTGATTTCAAATAGACAAAGTAACATATGCGTAAGGCAGCAGGTTTCGGCAACACACGTAGCCTACGCTCGTCTTCTGTTGACATTGCAGAGGCATAACGCTGGTGTAGAATAGGAGGGCGCAGAGCTTGGATTTACAGTGGTGAATACGAGGTGTATACCAGGACTCGCCCTTCATAGCCCGGTCAGGTTACTGGCTGAAAGTAATCTTCAGTTAACATCTGGCCTGTGTTTGGAAGGACTATACCACCCTGTGTGTTTATTGCACACTGTATACTTCCGGAGAACACATTTGTTAAAGTAGTCGTCAGTAACATTTGCATAATTTGTTCGCATTATGTGCGCTAATTTTCCAGTTTTACGTGTCATAATTAATTGGCAGACTAAATATCGGAGATAATGCATAGCTCTGTGTTCCTCCAGAAAAACAGTTGGTTATTCAATGCTAATGAGATTATTGTCAATCATATTTAGGCCTACACAAGCACATACAGCCGGAGGGGCAACCATGGCACAGGCTCGATAGTTTTTAAAACAGTCACATTTATTGGTGTTAAACTGGAATAATACAGCAAAGTAGGCTAGTTAATAATAAACTCTAACATTTCAAGGGAAATGATTATTAGAGTTCTGGCGCCAGAGTTGGCACAGTTTAAAAGCGAACTATTAGCCATCAATATTTAAAGCGTGGACCTCGAAAGCTCAAAAGTCCCGTTCAGTCATTACACTTAAATTAAACCTTGCTTTATAGTCCCAATATCCATGCGTAGGCCTATACCATGTAGCTCATATTGAAATGGATATTCTCCCAAACACTTTCCATTTCTTGTCTATGTTGTTATCGCTGTATTAGTTTCGATTTGGACATAAACATACCCAATTTATACATTAAAATAATGCCATTAACAGTACAGTAATACAATACAGTAAAGTTGGAAATCGACATGTAGGCCTATTGACTGCGCACTTCTGTTCATTTCATACATAAGGAAATAATCCAGTCCCCCCCTTGTTTCCGGCTTCTTTGTGATTTTAAGAGATACAAATATTTTAAAAAAATATTTCATACGCATTATGCGTCTTTACTCCGCGCGTTAAAGGTCGTAGACCAGGTCTACCGCACAGTATAATTTCTACTCGAAATAAAATAAGTTTCAAAACACACGACAGAGTGTGCGTCACACAGACACAACTTTATTAGTAACCTAATTCTGTCACAAATGAGTTGAAAACATGTAGGCCTGGCGAATGCATGTCGACGTTTCCTTAATTCCAATAAATGAACATAAACAGAGGCTTATTTTTCCTCACACCGGGCTGTTATGATTCAAACAAATTCACGTCTTCTCGTCAGAATTTAATTACAGAGTTATTTATTCACAAAATACATTCAATGTGTACTAGGCTACAGTAATTAGCAAAACAAGCGTACACGGCAATGGTTATGGAAATATCCTACAATTATCATTTTTTTTCCTCAGGTTAAAATGCCATACTAGTTCAGGTACGTCAAATATATGATATTGGTGATAGAATACTTTTATTCACACACTGAATTGCAATGGAAGGACATCATATATTTCAAAATAAATATCTTCATATCCTAATCAATAGTTAGCGACACTTTCCAATATAATACTCACATATGTGCAGTATCATGCGGCAAACTCGAGAGGCTAAGGAGAATTACAGTACACTTGACAAAAAGTGTCTGACACGCGTTTCCTCTCGGGTCTCAGACTGGGTCAACACAGTACAGCTCTTGCTCGATGCGCCTTTTGCTGAGGTTTCCGGCCGAGCCCCACCGTACTTCTGCGTTGCGCGGTGATTTAGTGTCCCGTGGGTCATTTCTCAACTATTTCTGAAGCACTTTATTGCAGCCAAGTTGTGTTTGTGTAGAAGGGTCCATGGATTCTTCATTTTTAGGCCGTCATTCCCATTCAGTAAACCTGAACTGAATCTGAAAGAAAAGCGAAATTTTATATTATTTTGTTGTTACATCAGACAACTTTCCTACATTAAGTTAAGATGAATTCCTTATAATTCCTTCTACAAACTATACAGAATCTTCTCTCATAATTCGGCGCTTTATTTGGGAAATAATACAAAACCATTTCAGCTCTTAGGTTTACTTACTACTAATAGATTATTAACTAGACATTTGAATAGCAAAGTTGTCTGCTTTCTCTGACAAACGGACACACAATGGCCCGTCCGCACAAAAGCAGTCGGGGGAGAAGGAAACGCAGCATCCTCGGTGTAGAGGAAGCAAAACTGAAAGTAAAAAAGAATAATCTGCAGTCCCCTCAAATGACGCTTAAAATCCACTTGTGATGCCGAACTACTCTATTAATCACATCACGAAACCCGAAGGACCCAGAGACTACACATTACATTCACCATGCGAAGTTAGTGGAGGTAGCTATACACATACGAGCATATACTGCACGGTTTAATACATTACTAGGCCATAATTCTATATGCGCTATAGAGCCAAGTATGAAATAAATTCAGGAAGCCATGTGTCTAAATAGATTCCCTGAATAAACAACTGCAGTAATAAGTGACTTTTATGATGCTGTAGAAAGCCACGGGGTCAAACACACACACACACACACACACACACACACACACACACACACACACACACACACACACACACACACACACACACACACACACACACACACACACACAATAAAAAACAACCGCAGATGTAAAAAATGTATCGCCAAATCACTTCAGTGGGAATGCACTATGCTAGTCTTGTATCTGACGTCATCATGTGAGGTGCATATTCTGCTTGTAACCAATTCTGACCTAACGAGGCCAAATTTAGTCTCCCAGTGGGCTGGAGCTACCTGTTGCAAACGCTTCACTTTGAGTCACCCTTAAGTCCTGCTGAGCAAATACACCACCCCTTCAGGTGTAATTCTGAACATCATATGATAAAATAGATACAGGTATAAGGAATGTGCGCATGTCATTTATTTTGTTTCCCCGTGTGGTTTAATAAGCAAATAAGACATCAATAATATATATCCGATACACTTCGAATTTAGATCTGTATAATACTGAAATAGGCTTAATGTTTTGACGTGTTTTGAAACTCGATTCCTTTTTGTACTTCGTTTTTCTTTGACGGGGTTAGGCCATAGCGTGTGTAGGCAACATGAGCACACCACAGCCAAAACAGAAGGGGGAGAGTGTCGATGTATTCAATTTAGTGCTTTAAGATTCCATTGCGATTCGCATAGTGCAATCTTATTGGAAGGAGAGGCTATGAAGACATGAAAAAAGAAAAAGGCGATCTCTAGGCTTCGCGCTGGGGTCCCCCGGCGCATGCAATCACAGCCCCCCTCAAGGGTGCTATTTTGCAGGCGAGGGCTCATGCGATTGGTCAGCGTCTGGTCAGATGGTACGGTTTCCCTCTGTCCCACACTGGCACACAGCCACCCAGCACCCCCCCTCAACTAAAACCCAATCTCCGATAAACTACTAATAGCTAAACCACTTGGACTATAAAACACAACAAATCATAAACCAAGGAAAAGAACCGTACCCTCCCAATGAGTTCCTATTTTGTAAACTCAACTTTCCCAGTGACTCTGGCTGGTGGACAGGAGTCGTTCTTGGGACAAATACCGTTATATTCCTCCGGATATACAGATCCTTTAAGACACTATTCTGGTGCTGCTTATGGAGCTACCAGCGTTCAAGAGAAGGCGTACTCATCCTCTTTTTACCAGCAGACGAATGGTGCCTATAGCCGGTCGTCTACAGCCGGTGCTTGCGATTATGCAGCAGCCAGCTTTTACAGGGATAAGGACGCCGCTTGCGCACTCGCCAGTATAGAAGATCACTCTCTTGTCCTTAGTCAAGACCATCGCAAGACGGACTGCACAGGGCCACATAACAAGGGTTTATTCGAAAGCGAAGAGCAGAAGCCAAACGTGCCGGTCTATCCATGGATGCAGAGGATGAACTCTTGTAACGGTGAGTCCTTGTTTTTTGTCCCATTTTAGCTGCCGTTTATGGTTGCTGTTTACATATACACAGATCCGCCTGTTACGTGACTTGGTACTGCACTGTACAAAGCCGGAAGCCCGTACAGTAGGAAAATAATGTCGCTTTGGTGTTCAGCTCCATAACAGCCAGACTGGAGTCAGTCACAGTCACACCGCCCTTAATTCTACACTTTACTCTGCCGGCAAGATTTCCACTTTCTCTTCCATTTACCATGAGATGAGTTTAATTGCCGCAAGGCTCATATCTATCAAGCTGCAGATTAAAGCCTGTAAGACCAGAGCACAACCCCAGTTAACAACGGCAGGGCTGTTGACTCCAATCATTTCTCTTATCACAAAATGGCTCTTATTGTTGTTTTGACAAGCTCTCCCTCTGTTACCGCCCTGCTGAACACTATCACCAAGTGCAGTGGCAATCACAAGACAAATACACTTTATGATACCGATATGTGAGGCTAACAATTCCGCACAGTACGTCAAGGGCAGATGATAACAGACATATTAATATGTGAAAAATACGTATAGTCTCCAATATAATACGTTAGGCATTAAGTAAATATCAGATGAGTAGAGGCGGTAGAATACCCATTTACTGTCAACCTTAAGAATATTTCAGCTTGTTGTTCCAGTGAATCACTGGTTTGTTATAAATATACATCACCTAATTTCTAGGTTGGTGTTTGGAATTTCCACTGTATTTGCCAATGTGCCAGTATATGGAGTGTGATGTGAGGTTTAGTGGACCTTTCGCCATTATTTAAATATTGAGCCTTAGCCCCGGAACAGTGTGTCAGATGTCCAAACTGTAACCGGACACTGTAGATTTATGTACGGATGTGAAGTTTGATATGATAGCCTACATTAAAATAGTTCGTCAAAGTGCATGTGAACACAAATAGAACTTGACATGCAATTTTTTGTCCTCTGTTGGCCTGGGCAACTTTGGAAAATCTGAAGTTTCACGCTGAGTTGATCCAGAGGCACAATCTGAGTGCCAATATGTGTATGGCAAGACAAAATATTAACACAAACTAGTTATTTTTAAACATGGCGTAAAACGGGGGGATATGTGGGGTAGTCTACTTCGTGGTGAAGCAAAACTGTTTAAAAGGCACATGCATAGGCTATATGTCCAATGCTCACGAGTTTCAAGTCATGATGTTAGCCTGAGGACATTTTCTCCCTCATATTTGTCATTATGTTAAACACTCTCAAGACTTTAACGCTGGACTTTGTCTTTCCTTTTTTTTGAATAGGAGCCTTTGGCAACCCTGGCCGAAGAGGTCGTCAAACTTACACTCGTTACCAGACGCTGGAGTTGGAGAAAGAGTTCCATTTTAACAGGTACCTGACCCGGAGGCGCCGTATAGAAATCGCGCACGCTCTGTGCCTGACAGAACGCCAAATAAAGATTTGGTTCCAAAACCGGAGGATGAAGTGGAAAAAAGAAAACAAACTCATCAACTCCTCACAAACGAGTGGAGAAGAGGAGGAGGAGAAGAGGACAGAATAAAAAAAAGGACCGTAGATAAAAATAGCATAGAGGGCACACCAATTCTCCCTTTCAGAAAAGAAATGAAGACTTTCCCCTTTCCCTCATATGTCAAAGTTCGCACCAGTGAAATTGTGTTGTTAAATTCGTTGTAGCATTCCAGAATTCATCTTAATATTGCATTTTAATTGTTGCTGTCATTTTTTTTATGTTTATCTTTTGTATAATTAATGCCGAATACCGATTAAATGTGTTTTGTGCGCGCGTCTCGACTTAGAAGTTGGTCTTATAAAGAACATGACCGTGTTTAACGAGCTATTTGAAATATGTCATATTCGTGTTCATATTTAAGATGTATTACAATAAAATGAAAATCTCATTGTACAAATTGATGACCTTGCTTTTCCTTCATGGTTTAGGACGTAGAGAATAAGGAAACAATATACGTCAATATCAGTTAGCCTTCTTAACCCTGGCCAAAATGCAAATGCAAACCTGGTATCTATACTAGCCTGACCCGAGCATAGAGACAGGAACTTTTAGGTACAGTCCAGTAGAGCACCTGTTCCCGGGTTATGCTATACTCTGGAAACAAATAACATAACTTTGTTTAAACCAGAGTGAAATGTTACATGGATGAGATCTCAAACTACAAGTTAAATTATGTGTTGTGGAATCTCAGGGGAACAATGCGAGTATTTGTACACAGCATATTTTCTGTGTTTTCCACTGACAACATAGCAACATATTGCTTCCGTCGGGCGCACAGGTAAAAATAGCCTACATTATCGTGTATAACGCGTGGTATAATGAGAGGGGAACGCAAGGAGAGTGGCAGGCCTATTCAGGAAAGTGGTGTATACTGAAGTGGTGTAATGAATGGCAGAAGGAGAAAGTTGACCCGTCCGAGCTGGACATTCACCCGAAGGCGTTGAGTGGCCGAAGGACTCCCTCTCAATGGGCGCATTCTTTTTGTGCAGGTAGGCAGGCGCATAATTAGGCAACTTCTGCTCTTAGCTTCGATGTAAAAACACATCGATATGGCTATAAAATAGACAGATTGGATAGAAAGAAAAATAGACAGATAGACAGATAGCATGAGTGGGCCTTCTAACGTCATAGATATGACAAAAACGACGCATTCACAGTATAAGTCATGTAAAACAAATACACGTATAGCTCTTCGACCTTCGAAGTAGGTTTGTGCCAATTGCAAAAGCTAGGCTGAAGCTTGAGTTCATCAAAACGAAACGTGAACCTTTTTAACATTTCAGAACTTAAACAAACGTAGGCTATCAAAATTATCTGGTATCTCTCATTCACTGTTTTCGGTGACATACATGTAAGCTAAGGAAGAACACCACTGGCAGAATGAACGTTTACATATTATTGCGCACATACATGAAGTTACTTATGCCCCGGTGTCAACAAACCGTAAATCAGTCAAGACCATTTATCACAGAATTGCGTTCCACATATTCAGTCCAAAACGTTTGCAGCCTGTGGCTGTGGTTGTGGCTCGCTTGGAAATGTTCACCTACAATGTCAGTCGGCTTGTAAATGCAATCAAAGCTTTACAAGAGCGACTGCCAATACATGCCCATTAAAAACAACACCACGTTTCCATGACGTTTGGAAACACTCGAGACAACAGTAATCATAGAAATCATGATCTCATAAAGAACACAAATGCACTAAGTAGTAGCCAAACACCAACACTATTACTAATAGTCTAATACTACTACTACTACTACTACTACTAGTAATTAATACTTAATGCTAATGGAAAAGTCTAGTTAAAGTGGAATGTAATGTTACTTTTATCAGACCATTCGTGCTCAAAAGAATTTGCAGTTTCAAACATGATGAAAGAGGCATTATTGGTATGAATGTGCTATTTTCCTTTCATATAACTGACTATTTACAAAGCAGTCCAGGACAAACCAACGTGTAAAGGGTCAATAAGTACTATTAATGATACTATGATCACAACAAGTGATACTGGACATAATAGTGATACAAATCATTTTTATTATCGTAGTAAAAGAGGACAAAAGGAGGTGAGGTATGGAACGAACGTTTCTTTTTCTAGCAAAAACCTATATGTCCAGTAGGTGACGCTGTCTGCTAACGCGCAGCACACCACAGCAATGGGAGGCACACGTTGACTTGAGCCTAACGACTCCCATCTCGTCATCATTTGTAACCATAGAGCATGAATTACCTCTTGAAGTCATCAGTGAGAATTTACGACTGGTCAACAAAAGCACGTGATTCCCAAACGCACCCCCACCCCCATATTTGGCCGCATACATAGCAAAAACGAAGTACAGTGCATTGCTATAATTCATTAATACATCATAAATCGTGAAGCACAGCGTTATAACGACCAAGATCTACAAATCAAGCCCTCTAAAACAACCTAAATGAGCTCTTACTTTGTAAACTCGTTCTCAGGGCGCTACCCAAATGGCCCCGACTATCAGTTACTAAATTATGGAACTAGCAGCAGCGCTATGAACGCTTCGTACAGGGACTCCGGCACCATGCATTCAGGCTCTTACGGCTACAACTACAATGGGATGGACCTAAGCGTCAATCGTTCAACCGCTACGGGCCACTTTGGGGCTGTTGGGGATAACTCCCGGGGCTTCCAGTCCCCGGCTCCGGAGACGCGGTTTCGGCAGCCATCAAGCTGTTCGCTCGCGTCTCCGGAGCCCCTGCCCTGCTCCAACAGCGAGAGCCTGGGATCCAAAAGCTCTTCCTCCCCCTCCGACCAGAGCGCCTCAACAGCGGGCAGTAACCTCACCAACAGCACACATTTTACAGAAATCGACGAGGCCAGTGTTTCTTCCGAGACCGAGGAAGGCACCCACAGATCAAGCAACCCCGCTCCCCGGACGCAGCAAAAGCAGGAGTCCACCGCCACATCCACCACGTCGGCGTCGACCGATGGCCAAACGCCACAGATATTCCCCTGGATGCGGAAACTGCATATAAGCCATGGTACATACGTATTTTGTTTTAATTCTATGTATTCTCGATGTATAGTAATGTTACTTGTTTTACTCAAGGCTAATACAAATGCACCATATGATTCAGTCTTTATTTTAATTTCCGTGATGCGCCATAAATCTTTGAAGTGTGGAGCCTTACAAACTGTTGGCGAGAGAATGGCAGTGGGGTGGCAGAAAGGACAGGGCGACAGGGAGACTTAGAAGTTGTTGTTTCTTCGGAAAGTTTCGCTTTATTTCTTGTGGGAACTTGATTAGGCTGGGGGGCAATAAAAGACGAGGGGCCATAAAACGAGCAGAATCAAAGGAGGTGGAGAAAAAAAAGTTGAGGGGTGACGAGGAAAACAGCAAAAACAGAGGAAGAAGGACAATAGTAACGTGTGAAATTATCGAGCCACTTCTAAGTAAGCTACCCCATGTTAAACCATTTCAGACCACGTAAAAAAAGCGGAAAGCAGTAACAGCAAGCGAGGCATGTCTAGCATAACCCCAGCGCATTGCTTTAATCTGCCAGGCTTAGAATTCTACTGAAAAGCGAGGCTCATTTGTGACTAAATCTGTGTAAACGAACGCATGCTAACAAGTTGTGTGTGGTCATCTGCTTTTCTGATTGCTGTGTCCCTGCATTCCGCTAATGCTTGTTCCCATTGCGTTTTGTTCATGCTGTTTAGATATGACGGGACCAGACGGCAAAAGGGCCCGAACCGCATACACCCGCTATCAGACGCTAGAGCTGGAAAAAGAGTTCCATTTCAATAGGTACCTCACCCGGAGGAGGAGGATAGAGATAGCCCATGCGCTGTGTCTCTCAGAACGGCAAATTAAGATCTGGTTCCAGAATCGAAGGATGAAATGGAAAAAGGACAATAAGCTGAAGAGTATGAGTTTGGCTACTGCAGGTAGCGCGTTCCAGCCGTAGTAGTCGTGCAAATCATTCTGTGTTGGTGGAAAGGATATCATAATAAATGAAACACACAAAAAATAGGTTTCAAGACACAGTTACAGAGTCCAGTTCAATGCGGCACCTTTCGGCATGTTGTTGATGTTTTAGGCAACTTAAAATTCTACTGTGGTACTGCTATAATTAATGAAAAAAAAAACTTAGTGTTCATATGTTGTTGTTTTTTAATACTATGGTGACTATTATTTCGAGAGGAAAAAAAAGAAAAGAAAAAAAATATATCCAATGCCGCCTGATGTTCTTGTTATAAATATTGTTTATGTGTCAATGGCTATGTTAATGCTCTCTCGAAAGTTAGCATGCAGCTCTTAAATGTTATAACTTATTTACGATCTATAACAAGTGTATACTTTGAGTTTACAACTTAGAATTGCCTTTCCCCCTATATGAAGTGAAGCTGTAGTATAGTGGTAACTGCATTGCTTTTGCAGAACCATCCGTGTGTTTCATGCTCCTCTTCATGCTTAACTACTATTTGTCTGCATAAGTTCCATTAGGTTTTCGTCATGTGTTCAAATCCACCAATATTTTTTGAGTAAAAAGGGGAAACCTGTATATAGACCTCGCTGTTTCAGTTCATACATGTGTATAGTTATATTCAACAAATGTAATTGTATATTATTGGATCATGGTTATGTTCCAAGCAGGATGTACATATTAGACATTTTTAATGTGACCAATTAGCTCTTCGTAGTAGGCAGAATGGATGACAAGCGTGTGAAAGCTGAAATAAATGGCAATTATCATGTCAGACTGCCTGTACGCATTTTGCCAATACGCTTTTTGTATTTGTTTGTAGCTTAAATTGGAGTAAAAAATAAAGTTCCTCATATTCAGACCAAAAACTGGACTGTATTGATTGCATTTTAGTATGGACGACCCCCGTGTGCCCCAAGAGCATGGCATCTGTGGGTCAAACGCATCTCAAACTACTAACACACTGCCAACTTCCTTCCTGGTGTAAATGCGACCACCAACCCTACTTTGACAATAATCAACCATCGATTTGTCTCAACATTGTTAAAACTGTCTTGTTACATCCTTGCACAATTAAGTCAATGGAGTGTCTGGCTTTGTTGAATTCTTGGAAATATAAGTCGGCTCCGCCAGTCAATCCACTCAGAGAAAAATTAACTCCACAAGTTTATGCTGAAAATGCGCACTTGAATCACATGGCTATCACGTAAACTAACAACAAAACCATTCACCACAACAACGCAAAAACTAAACTACTGCATAGGCTACACATGGCCAGCCTGTCAACAGAGAAAATAAAATAGCTTACGCACAATGCTCCCTGCATGGTTTTCTTAATTGTTAGAGGCAGCCCCTCGCAGACTAACGACTTTACATCTGATTTCAAGTAAACAAACACTGAACTCTTAAACTTACCAAAGTGTCTCCAATGGTTAGGCTAAGTCTAGACGACTTTTGAGAGCTGCGTAAGGGTCCTGTCATGGGGACTAGCTGTCCGACCTGCTTGGTCGCCTGCGTTTAGCAATTCCGCTTTCCCTTTTCACCAAACTATACCAAAAGTAGCTATGACATTTACATGTCAAACGGATGAGCATTTTATCTTGAAGTTAGATCGTAAAAATCGCCCAGGCCACAGACAGATACCCCTCACTGGCTCTCAAAAGTCACGTGGGGTCCATAAAGTTAGTTTTATGGTTTTGGGGAGTTGACAATGTACTATATATTTCACATTCTAGAATGCAAGTGACGGTTTAACTGCTTCGAAGGGATTCTAAAGGGTCAGTTGCGATGGTAAGAGCAGTCTGGTAGGCCACTGCAGTGCCCGCGCCTGGTCCGTATAATGTCTCCTCTCTGGTTCTACTTTCAAGAAAATGTGGACTATGGATTATGCGTACATGAAGTAAGTTCAGATTAAGCCTATTGCTCGGTCATTTGGTCTCAGGGCGAGGTTGAGAGGAGAAGGACACTGAGTCAGATAGTGGGGGGCAATTCATTTCGCCCCACTGTCACAGGGCAATGAAAGCTGTTGTAGGTTACTGCTGATGAAGCACTGGACTTTTGTGCGTCTTGCAGATGTGTATAAGTGCGCCTGCATAAAGATACAAGGGTAAAAAAAATAGTATAATGTGTGCAGGATAGGCTATTTATGGTCATGGTAAATTTTGAGATAGTGTGTTGTAGCCGTTTGGATTATGGATTAGGTTACTCTGCCATAGAAATATGTGTTGGATTTATTAATGAACAGGTTAGCCTATATGAATATGATATGCCCATCAAAACAACTTCGCATAACAATGCTGATGCTACATGTAATTCGAATCGATACGGATATATTTGTCCTGTGCCTTTATTAGTCTACCTCATGTAAAAATCGTTTGCAGTTCACAAAACAGCAAGGATAGGCTCTAAGTTGAACGAAATAGACCTATAGAGATACCTGGCGACTCTGATGTTGGATGGAATTCACACCTGCTATTAGATAATAGCTTCAGACTTTACTGTGATGTGGAAGCCTACCTTTTAGTCTAGCCAAATGTTAAATTCAAGTTTCAATTTCGTGAAATATTCTACTTTTTTATAGATGTATTTTGTCCATTGGCTGTGTCAATTGGACAGTTCACTGTCGCTATAGTTATGGAAATTATGAGGATGTTTTGAAAAGTTACTGCCATGCAACTTCTTGAAAATATTAAACATTCTGGAAATAATTCCACTGACACTATCTCTCTCTGTTTCTCAAACGCACACAAACACACTTTCTCTCACTCAGTGTATCACGTTCACCCCCCTCCAACCACCACCCTACACACACACACATACACACACTCACAATTCGACAAGCACATCTTTGTTCCAACTCCGCCCAAGTATTTCCAAAAGGGAAACGTGTGAATAACAACACACTGGATAGGCCTGCCGCGACTCTCGACATTTGTATGAAAGTGTCTACGAGTCTGCAAGAAAAAGCTCACGTAGGAACACCTAAAATAGCCTGGATAATGCTAGGACTAAGCTCACATATCACAGGGGATCTTTATATGATTTAATTACACCTATCATATAAACTGTTTAATGTTTTTGTCATCATGACTCTTACATAGGCCTAGCTGAGTTCAAATCGAGTGTAAAGTTCGGAACTGTATATCATTAGATTCCACTCAGCACCGCGCAAAGAGACCCCTCTTTAAAAACGGCACTTCACTAGTGGTAGCACTCCAGTAATAAGAGCATAGGACTGTCATTGATGTGACTATTAATGTTATCCAACATTAACAACAACCGCAAAAAGAAGTCTGTGGTTTCCTTGCGCCGCTTTATGGCTCAGGCGTAAACGCAGTTGCTGGGTTGGAGAACCCTTGGTAGCTTATCTCGTTTATCTACAAGTCATTACATAAATTTAGCAACCGCAGTTATGCAATAGTCTTTTCTTTCTTTCTTTCTCTTTCCAGTGCTTTCTTTCTCTCACACTCTTGTTTCTTTCCTCATTAAAAAAATGTTTCGGATGTAAGTTAGGCCTATTTTATACATTTCCCATTCTTTGCCAGGTGATCAAATTTAATAAAATAAATAGGCTACTCTTTTCTGTGTGTTATGCTCTGCACAGCCAGTTGCTTGTGTCGATAATTTTGCTCTTTTTGGATACTGAAGCTTAGGTAGGCTACAAGTCCAGCCGACATGGCATTTAGGGTTAATCTGACATGGTACCATCTGTTAATAAATCAATTCATCCTTGCCGGGGTCAGCGAGAGTTTACGGCTGTTGTGTGAGAGCACAAGCAACCTACACACTGTACTTTCTAAGGAGGATAGTATAGAATTTACCTAAGTGACTTGTGTGATGACATAACGACTAGGGAAAGGCGAATTGCTGTTGAAATGTTGGAGATGTTTAGTATTTTAAAGCAACTGCAAATGTCTCCTGCATTAAATGTTAATAATCAAATATTTGGCTCAGTTTAGGCCTCATAGTCCGAGATAAAATAAGCTTGAAGGAAAATCGAAATGACATCCCCTTCTGGCTCGAATAGTTTGTGGTGTGTGTGTGTGTGTGTGTGTGTGTGTGTGTGTGTGTGTGTGTGTGTGTGTGTGTGTGTGTGTGTGTGTGTGTGTGTGTGTGTGTGTGTGTGTGTGTGTGAGCGCGCGCGTGTGTGTGTATATGTGTGTTGTGCGCGCAACAGAATGAGGAAGTTTCATGTGGTAAACAGGAAGGCAGATCTCTAGTCGCGAGGAAAGGCTAGGCGTTCTATATAATTTTTCATCGGCTTCCTTGTCACTGATATAGTGGGAAGGACCAAGGCCTTTACCAAACTCCTCCATGTTGGCCTCTTTTAGAATCCCGATCCGAGTTCATCGCCCTGGACCCTTCACACTCCAATAGTTTGTGCACAACTAGCTTTGCCTGCCGTCGTCTGAAACGCATAGCCTACAGATCTCATTCGGGCCTAACATGTTTTAGGTGTGTCGGTGAGTAACTAGGCGACGGCAAATTCAATGTAAGGTGTGTTTGTGCGTCAGAATGTATTTGCTTGGGTGGGTTGGGATCAGTCTAAAGCAGAATTTACCCTTGCAACATAAGTAGGTAGGCCTACCCAGTCTGCTAAGAATGGTTGTCATATAGTTTTGGGGTAAATTACCTCGCTGGATCAGAAAAATATTTGTGCTTTGAACGCCAATAGAGTTATTTTACAGTTGTCACACTGCCTGGCTGACCTTCAGGCTCAATTGAACGCAGTTAAACACCGCATGCAGTCGGTGCAGTATATTGATAATATTGAATATTGCCAGTCTATTGCACTGTCTAGATACATTGTTTTGTTATGCAAAATTTAAATAACGTGCCAATGGTCAAGCAAAATATTGAATTGACGTAGGATTGAATTTCAGGGACAGATCGAGCAGATTTTTATGCCGTCGTTTCGAACGTTTAAATTGCCATTTTAACCTCGTAATGTGTTCTGCATATTGATAGGGGTAATCTTCGCGCGTATATCTCATCCATAATGCATGAGCACGGGATCATCCAGAGGTCAGCAGACGCGCGCAGCCGATTCGGCGCACGCGCTCAAACAAACAGCGAGCTCATCACATGGGCCACTCGATGTTTATCCCTCCAAAGGGGGAGAGAGGGAGGCTGTCGGAAAATGTATTTATTTACCCCACTCTCTTTCCTCTTCTGCATCCGATTCACTAAGCATTACATGCGTGAGGACGGACAACGAAAACATCCCCAATATCAGTCCAGTGAATGCACCCCACTGCGTATAGGCAACACCAGCGATTCTCGTCCATTTTATTCATTAGGCTGTTTGGTGCTGAACCCAACGGATGTGTTTTCTGCAGTGTTTGAAAACCAAACAGTCAAAAATGGCCTATCCCTGTTCGAACGAGTTCTTGTAGGAGATAAGATAGTTTGTTTTTGTAAATAGATAATAATATATTAGGACACACTGTTTTGAGCAAATATTTAGGCTAAGCTTTCGTTAAGTCTATAATGCTATACTTCCGATGTGGCGGTAGCCTACATGTTTTTATATGGATCATTCTGACAATATTTTGGACTCCTTTGACAGTTGCTCGAACATAACAATCGTCGCACTATACTCATTTCGAATATTATGCTTAAGTTTGTGATATACCTATAATGACGATGACAACAACACCAATAATAATATGAATAATGTTTATAAGGATAATAATAAGAATGATGATAATAATAATAATACTAATAATAATAACAGCATTATGAATAATAATATTAATAATAATAATAGCCTAATAATAATAATAATAATAAGAGAAACAAACAAATAAGGCTGGTTATGTCTTGGTTGAGGCGTAATCATTTCTTTGGCTAAGTTCGATCCGATGTAGGTGTATTTTGATTTAATTATGCCTAACTAAATACTGAGTGTGGGGCAATCAGAAGAACGACGTAATTATTGTACACGGGCCGATACTGTCTTCTCGAGATTTTAACGCAAAAACTACACCACTGTAAAACAACACCACGGGACACGAATTGATACGTGTAACATGTGGATGGAGATTACATAATTGCAGAGCATTGTCTCCAACGAAGTAATGTGCAACCAAGTTCGATGGCTAATTCAAATACCACATATGTATTTTATTTCTGCCTTAGTTTTCTGCCAGAGAGAAGAGGCTAGAAAACTAGATGCAACGCTCTTCCGTGGCCAGCAGAGCCCGCTTTAGACCAAAGTTCACAGCTTCAGAAGGAATATCTCTCCCTGCAGAATAGCCTCGCTTACCAGAGCATTGCAGTTGAAAATGTAAAGCACACATACGGCTGTATATGCAGCTAGATTTGTTTTAATTCATTTTCCGATGTGGTAGTGTAAGACTTGTGTCGTGATAGATACGTGCGGGAAAGGTTTACGGTATCCTAAGAACCATGCGCAACCAAATGTTTTTTTTTCCTCGCTATTAAGAGAGGCATATAACGTGCGTCGCTGAATGTAAAATGGCCGTAAGCAGTCATATAGCACAACGTCTCCTCTTTATTCTACACGTTAGCCTCAAGCAAGTGAAGGTGAATCTATCCTCGTTAGAATGGCTGTGTAGAAGCCCGGGGTCACAGAGTTGAGGGGTCAAAAGTTTACGTCGTGCGTGACTCGGCTGTCGACTCTGTAGACCAATTGCTGGATGTCAATGGCAAAGTGGGAGAGCGAGAGAGAGGAGGGGAGAGGGGAGGGGAGTGACTGAAAGGAGAGAGAAGCTCCGGGCGGGGGAGTGAAGAGCCACAGATTGTCTCATGCGCAAAGATGAGAGAAATGATAGCGAGACAAGAGGGTTGAGGTGGAGGGCTGACCTTCGCGGTGTAACAATGCAAGCCCCTCGCGTTCACCAAACAGGCAGAGAGAAACGGAGAGAAATGGCCGCACAGACCGAAGAACTAAACGGAAGGATTCGGTGACATTGGGCTTCTCCCATTCATAATGCAGGTGTTTGCTCTCCTGCCGAGTGAGGTCACTGCAATGCACCAACGATGGCCGATGGTTCATACTTGGCCGATGGCTTCAGTGACTTCTAGAAATCAAGTTGATATTGCATCTTGGTTTGGCTATATGTGAATTAATTTACACCTAATGAAAATAACCAGCGATCAGTAAGGTATTTGTCACATGCACTCTAGTACCACAATAACGCGGTTACTGAGTAGCATGCTCTTGATTAAGCAGGCCATGATTTGTTAAATACTAGCCTAGACTACTACATTTTTCTGCTTAGGTCTTCCTATTTGAAAACAACAACAAACTAGCAAGGAAGTGTATGAGTAGGCCAAACCATATGGTTTCTCAAGGCTGTTCTTCGACAAATAGTTTCAGATATAGTTTAGGCTATGTAAGCCATGGCGGCACTGCAACATTTTGAGTAAGAATGAAAGAAAAAAAAAAGTTAAAATAAAATATATTAATACTACGTGTCGCCTTTCCCCACCCTGTCAAAGAATAAGTAGCGAAACCGAAAGCCTATAGACTATTGTAGTAATGTAGCTTACGCGTAAACACTTTATAATATATATATATATATATATATATATATTAAAAAAACACCCTGACTAAAGATATTTAAAATAGCCTCAACATGCCAATGCCAATCATCCCAAGTCATTGAATCTTATCAGAGTGGTGTCCTTGGTCATTGAAATAATATGTCAAAATCCTATAGGCTGCACGCCGGATGACCCCACACTATTGAAAACGTTTATTCTTTAAATAAAGAATGGCTAACAAAGACGCAATGCATCCCCACCCAATTCAGTGATTATGCATCATTTAGAGTGCTTTGGGTCCCATAATGCACGACGTAGTATCAGCCACACACACACACACACACACACACACACACACACACACACACACACACACACACACACACGCACACACGCACACACAACGTGTTTGTGCTCATTTATTGATTACTTATTTATGTTATGAAAAAATACCAAAGATCACATTTTTTAACCTAAAAACAAGTCGTCTGTCTGTATAACCATGTCAATCCTCTCACTTTTATGCGTATGAAACAATTATAAGCACATGTGAAGCAACTGTTGCTGATAAAGTCTTCGACGTCATAAATATTTTACCAAGTGATAGGGCCTAATCATTAATTTTAAAATGATCATTATTAAAAAAACTAAAACAGCTAGGAAAATGTAAGTAATCTTGAATCTACTGAATCTCAACAAATGCAGAGTTGCCTATATACCTATCCTTGCGAGCAAAATAATATAAACATAAGTTAAGAGAAGCTTGGCATACAAATACAAACTTTGACTGATTGGCTTTCGTGAACGTGCACTGCACAGACGCCATCAACGCAGAAAGAGGGAAAATGCATAATTCAGTAAACAAATAATTACATTATTGGCACAAAGATTGGGTCTAATGGTGGTTGCTGGGATGGTATGATTCTCTGGGACGGTATTGTGTAAAACAAAGTGCATAAGTGGTGAATAATTGTATTAGAAAACACGTTGGAATTGGAGTTCACTCGGAGTTCACTGAATTAATCTCAATTCCATTGTAACATGTGCCGTTGCCAGGCAGTGCATTGTCCAACATTTTTATATCTGGATTTCGCACGGGATATAAACCGCAGTTCTATCTAAATTTAAATAGTTTTCCCGACTGCCACTGTAACAGTTAGACTACTACCAAATTAGACAGCCATATGTACTTTTCCCCTTAAGGCGCAAGTGTTTCAGATATGCTTAAGACCAAAACATTGCGCACAGATGGTACCTAATGCCACAGACCAATGAACATATTCTTTTACTACTATGTGCTTCTTGCATTATTTTACTGAGGATTAATTAATTAATTGTGGTATATAATTGTGCATGTTGACTGTCTTAATACCTTCAGCTAATTCAAAAACTTTGAATGAAAATAGTATTTAAAATTTTATTTTAAGGTCTTTTTTTAAGAACGATATAGGCTAGCCCATTCATGTTTATAGTCAAATAATGCCTCTCTTATATATTGCTTAAAAACAGCAGTTTTCATTTAAGGTCAGCATCAAATGCTGTCCAGCTTTCCCACAACATTTCATTTATGCACACAGAAAATTAAGAAATGGGCTATGCTTGATTTGTTTGCGGGCTTAGAAAGCCCTTTTGAAAGAACCCCCCTTCCAAAGTCATTTTTCTTCAAAGTAATGACCTGGGCACAATTCAATATGACCGAGCAAGCTATGCATGCATTACTATAGAACTTGCGAGTGGGAGAGACCCTGAGCCGGGGTGAATCGCAGGTCAGTGCGTCTAACAAATATTAAAATGTACGGGGACTCGTGACACGCCTCGCTGTTTAACAAAGACTGCCAAAGTGCGAGATTAATACGAAAACTTGAGAGTCCACAACAAAATGCCTTAAAGCGTTCGATGGTATTGTGGCGTCCGCAGGAGCGGAGGAGTTATGGGGCATTTTATTTTTTAGATGTATTAGGAGGGAAACGGTTGCATAGAGCGCAGGGATAGCCTCTCTTGTCGCCGTTTGCTAGGCTAAGCGACAAAGGACAGCCGGCACCTCAGCTCTGGCAGATGAAGTTGATCTCAAGCTGTTTTATCGCATATTTTTCTTCCTCTTATGGCAAGCGTAGTATTCTCGCTGAAGATTGGCTTGCACCGTTTTGGACGATCTTATGTCCGCCTGCCCATTGTTGCAGAGGTTGTTAGAGCGGATCTGGAGGGACTCGCGGAAATGAGAAGGAGTTTCATGCACAAAGGTATCACGGCGAGGTCATGGGCTAAACCTGTGGCGCTGAAGAAAGGGGAAGGGGGGCGGCTGAGGGGTTAGAGCCACGGCGACAGGGAAAGAATGGACTCGAGGAGAATCGAAAATAAACCGGGGCGAGAGCAAGTACACTCGTTTTGCCGCGGCGGACGGGCAAAAAAATATAGAGGAGACAGAAGTCCCGAGCACGGAGTGAAAATGGATGCGCGGAGAGAAGTAAGTAAAGAAATCGGCGCTTCATTTACATATCGTGGCGTTCTCCGGCAGGTGCTTGCCTGGGCGGACCACGTGTTCTTGCTGTGCAGCGAGTCCACGGGTGCCCCCCTCCTCTCCCACCGGAGTTCTGTGCTGAATTCGGGCCCCACGGTGCCGCTCGTTGTTGAGTTGTGTGTGGAGCTAGTGTAGTGAATATTTACCTTGGCTATAGTTTCTGCCTAGGCTCTTTGAATGGCTGGCGGTGTACACATTAACCCCATAATGAGGCAGATGGCGGTGGGTCCCTATGCCGCTCTAAGGGGATGGTGCCTGGGGTGAAGGCGAGGTCGTGGACACCGGGGGGTGAAAGGGTTAGAGTGGACAGCAAGGCTAAACTTTCTCCTCCATTGCTTAGCTTGCATGCTACTTTCTTGTTATAGTAAATTATGGCTATTCTTATAGCAAGTGCAGCAAAATGTACAGAATATATACATTGTTTCCTTATAGTTGTTGCAAGTCCACTGTGCCTAGCAGGGCTGGCCATTTTATTCGACACTGACAATCAATTTATATCAGGGACAAAAGAGAAGAACGAGTCAAGGAAAGAAAAGGGCGATTTCAGAACTATTGTGTTCACTTGATTGCTCGGGCCTATTTGAGAAATTAGTAGGCCGTAGAATAGGCTATGCAGACGCTAGGGGTGCTACTGATTTTATTGATGGCCTGAGCTTTCATTTGTATCTAGCCAGGAAATTAAACGAAAATATAGACACATGGCTTTTTCCGAAAACATTCGATTTCACTATTTTTAGCGTTCTATTTATGGCCAATTTTACATTAATCTTGGACTGATTTTGGCATATGTATATGTTAATACATATGTATAGCTTACACACACACACACACACACATATATATAGATCCAACTGAAACGAGAACAAAGAAACGTTAACCGGTGGATTTTTTTTAAAGCAGTTTTGAACCACTTATTAGTTTTGTCTGCCCATTCACTTTCTGCTGAAAACTGGATTTGTGCTGGAGAAGTTGTGAGGTGTGATTTTTGTCATTTCTACTGCCTAGGCTACTTGGGGACAACAGTGATTTTGAAGAGCAATTAAAGCACGATGTCCATACATTAATACATTGACTTATTGATAGCAGTATGGCCTAAACGAGGTATAAATAATTCTGCGTTTCGTGCTCAAAAGAGAAAACATGTGATCTTGATTATTATTTTTTTCGATTTTGTAAAAATATATTCTACTCAGTGGAGTGCATCCTTTGTCACCAGGTTTGATCTTTTCGTGTATTAAAATATCCTGCTCTTTGTTTTCCACTAGCAAAAATATAAAGGTTAATTTATTTTTCCCTGCAAATTATGTTGAACGAAAGACTTTGGGTTTGCGGTCAGGACCTGTGTCCTTTGTTATATATGATGTTGACTATAATGCACTGAGACGTTTTACTGTTTAAGTCAGATTCTGGATTTGTAATTAATCTACAGTATCCAAAATACTAGCCTACCCTGTAGATAGTAGAGTTTGAAAATTAATTTAATCCCTCGCTTCTCCTTTGCAAAGTGGTATACGTGTCTAGTTATCTCAGCAATGTTAAGTCATTACATGTCTTTGAGTTAGGTTACCATTTTACACACAGCTGCCCATCTCTCTACACTGTACGTTTGATTTAGCCATATTTTCAACCACGTCAAAGCTTACCTTTTTACAGATGATATCACGATAAAAAAAATCACTGTAATGTCTGTGTCTATGGGATTTTCTGGATCCTTGTGAGAAAGGGAATTGAGTAATCCATTGGTAGAGTTTAAGGCTTCTTTTTCAGTACCGTCTAAAATCGAAATGAAGTGCTGGGTGCTTGGTACAGGAGAAGAAAACTTGTTAAAAGGGTCGTAAAATGTTTGTTTGGTGCTTTGAGGATGTGTCAGGAGGCTGCCATTTCTTCCTCTGTGAATATTTTATGGTTTTATACCCCTCATCTCCGGATACGTACTCCGTTTGAGTGGTGTTAGGCAGGCCAGCTGCAAATTGGAGTGACCTGCCATAAAAACCATATGCATTATTTCCCATTCCCACTCTCCCATTCTTTCCTTATAACTGGCGTTTCAAACCAATGCCCATTCACGCTGTATTTGTGTGTTGTGTGTTGTGGAAACATACGTGAAAATATGCATCGTGGTAAAGATATGTATGATTGTGCTATCCCCCAACCTGCTCACTCGCAATTTTATTATCTCACCCTCCCTCTCCGTCGCTCTTTTTTCATTCTGGACCTTTGCCATTCTCCTTACTCAAGTGATAACAACAGATTTGCTGAATGCTAAACCTAATTTACTTTGAAACGCACGTTATTCGTGTTGGCTGTGTAGGATCTCCGGAAGGAGCTGGGGTTTTCTTTTTTCCAAGATCAAATGATAATGTTGTCTGGTGTATCCTGAGGGTAAACTTCGAAAATGCAGTCTGTTTAAAACCTATTGTCTGTTTGCAAAGCACCCGTCACCGAAATGAGGGAGACAATAGATGCACTTGAAGGCAGACCGACTCAGGTGCTGCACCTTGACTGCCAGTGGTCAAGGTGTGCTACCCTGTTCCATACCTGTTAAGGAGATACCTGTCATCTATATATACCCTGTAGATCCGGATTTGTGTGAAAAGACACACAGTCACAAATTCGTATCTAGGGGAGTATGTAGTTGATATATGCGCTACGCCATCGATGGAAGTCGAAGACGTTCAACCACTTCAACTGCTTTTATTTGTTATAGGCCTTGTTATTCTGTGTAAAAAAAAGACTTAACATGCATGATGTGACATTTTTCTTTCCCTTGTTTTGTGAAGACATGCTGGGAGGTTATGGCGTATGTATAATTGAACACGTGTTTTCATTCGAGTTGCAGAAAATGCAGCAATTGTCCCTTTAATGAGGCGCTTTGGTGGCTCCTCCACCAGCTTTCGATTTTGATGTGTTCGATTGAAACAACAAAACATGTTTCAGCGCGATATCCACTTGATATAAATTCGATATGTACTCTTAATGACCTGGAGAGATGTGCCTACCGAGGGTAGATGTTAGATTCAACTTCTTTGTTGTAGTTTATGGGGCTGCACTTCCAATTGCCATGCAAGGTGTGTAAATTCATGTGCAGAATGAGCGCTATTCTTTGATGGTTCTAACTGCCTACTTGCTTGAATGCAAAAAGGTCTTGCTGTGATTTAGGAGGCTTTGTAACCTGAATTAGTTGATGAATTTTCTATCGATCTCAAACAAGCCCAGATTAATCTCTGACAGTCTTCCGCTGCACGCTGCTCACGCCACAGACATTGCCCGTGCATTATTAGCGAGCGCATTTAAGGGCTTGGCCAGGGCTGGTCCTCTGCATCACTTTCCCTGGCACTGCTTTTTCAGAACAAGCCAAAAAAGAAAAACTCCAGAATACCTTAAATATCGTTACTGGGTATGTGCGCGCTGCATAGCTCATGCGCGAGTTTTTTCCTAACGAATTGTGGTGGAGTAGGGAGGGGGACTTGGAAGTCGTCCATGCAGACGTAAAACTGTCGGGAAAATGCGTCACGCATTGTAGACTTATAAGCTTTCGTTTGTTATTGTTTTGATTCTGTTGGTTGACTATCTTCCGCGTGCTATCATAAAAATATAAAACATCTGAATGTCACAAACTATGCACGGATGATGTGCGGGGTTCGTTCTGGCTAATCCCATTTCCTTATCCGGGAATTGGAGGGATCCACGCGATTGGCTACTGCTGTCACATGGATCCTTAACTTTGTTCACTTGACAGAAAGTAGGAGGGTTCTACAAAACAGGAAAACGAGTAAAGGGATAGATATAAATTTTAGTATATTTTGTGTGCAATTCAAGGAAATTAATGGCCATGAGTTCCTATTTGATCAACTCCAACTATGTGGACCCGAAGTTTCCACCCTGCGAGGAATACTCCCAAAATGACTACCTACCCAGTCACTCCCCGGATTACTACAGCGCTCAGAGGCAAGAGCCTGCGTTCCAACATGAGTCGATCTACCACCAGCGGTCGGGCTGTGTCGACCCGCCTTACACGTCGTGCCAGGGTCCGGGGCAGCCCGCAGTAGTTATGTCGCCGAGGAGTCACGTCTTACCACCAACCGGACTCTCAACTCCTCTACCCGAGCAAAGCCATCATTGCGACTCCGTAACTCCAAGCCCTCCGCCCGCTTGTGGCCAGAACCCCATTAACCAAAGCACTTCATCGGCCAGCTCACGCAAGGATCCCGTGGTGTATCCCTGGATGAAAAAAGTCCACGTAAACATTGGTAAGTGCTGCTAACTTCTACTTCTCTGCTCCGTCCTGCTACTACACTTCACCCAAGTTAGGAAGCTTGGATGTCCGGTGTTAAATCTATTGCTCCCCTTGTGAGGTAGCTCTCTGTCGAGATTTACGATCGGCTGTTTGTAGGGGCAATATAATTACACCCTCCATAAATTTTTATTGCACTTCTTTGCCAACTACCTTTGAAGTCTATGCAACCTTCCCTTTCTAATTTCTACAAGGGTAGGTTTTATTACGGCTCAAGAAACCCATAAGTTAAGTTTTATGCGTTCGTAATTTGATTTTAAGTGGCTGGATGCATAAACGTGTACTCTTCGCTGTCACTTCTCTATTGTGAGGTAAAAGTTTTATGGAAGCTGAAATATTCATATTTATGGTTAAAGCCATAAACCACTAATGGTTAGGCAAACAGTTCAACTCTATTATAGGTAAAGAGTATTATTCTGCAATAATTAGTGAGTGCTTCGAGAACTAGAGTGCAATTAGACGAGGACAAATACGACTGTTGCAAAGTCACCCGCTATCAGCACGTCCACACAGCGCAAGCGAGACCACAAAAATAGAATTGTCATATAATACTTTTGGTGTACTGTGTTGCAGTGTACTTCTGTGTGCTGTAAACATGTTTTCTGTGTTGTATGGCATGCCCACACATTTAACATGGATTCATACATTCTGTGTGGATTGCCCTGATTGTGCACGTCATTGTATGCCTCTGGCCCCCATGACAGAAATAACCTACCACATAGACTATGACCATTCGTCTTTTGCATGCAGCGCTGTTTTATTCGGATCTAGCGTTTGAATGGAACACTTTTGAGAATATATGTCACTAGGCCATGGTTATATTTTTTGCATGTTATGTGTTTATGGCTGTTATTGTGATTTTTCAAGCGGGTTAGTTGTAGAGTAATATATGGCTTTCTCTCCCAACAGTAAACCCAAATTATTCAGGAGGTGAACCCAAGCGCTCCCGCACAGCCTACACAAGACAACAAGTTCTGGAACTGGAAAAGGAGTTCCACTACAACCGCTATCTGACCCGGCGACGCAGGGTGGAGATAGCCCACACCCTATGCCTCTCGGAACGTCAGATCAAGATTTGGTTCCAGAACCGACGTATGA